>NC_134272.1:44335764-44501142 GCF_031893055.1 Leptodactylus fuscus
TTTTCTTGCTACTGCCATATAGTGCCAGTTTCTGACTGGGAATTCAAAGAATATATTGGGGTTACAAATACCCTCATTTCTTGCTACTGCCATATAGTGCCAGTTTCTGACTGGGAATTAAAAGAATATATTGGTTTTACAAATACCCTCATTTCTTGCTACTGCCATATAGTGCCATTGTCTGACTGGGAATTCAAAGAATATATTGGGGTTACGTGCACCCACAATTTTTACTACTGGTATACAGTGCCAGTTTCTGACTGGGAATTCAAAGAATATATTGGGGTTACAAATACCCTCATTTCTTGCTACTGCCATATAGTGCCATTGTCTGACTGGGAATTCAAAGAATATATTGGGTTTACAAATACCCTCATTTCTTGCTACTGCCATATAGTGCCAGTTTCTGACTGGGAATTCAAAGAATATATTGGGTTTACAAATACCCTCATTTCTTGCTACTGCCATATAGTGCCAGTTTCTGACTGGGAATTCAAAGAATATATTGGGTTTACAAATACCCTCATTTCTTGCTACTGCCATATAGTGCCAGTTTCTGACTGGGAATTAAAAGAATATATTGGTTTTACAAATACCCTCATTTCTTGCTACTGCCATATAGTGCCAGTTTCTGACTGGGAATTCAAAGAATATATTGGGGTTACAAATACCCTCATTTCTTGCTACTGCCATATAGTGCCAGTTTCTGACTGGGAATTAAAAGAATATATTGGTTTTACAAATACCCTCATTTCTTGCTACTGCCATATAGTGCCATTGTCTGACTGGGAATTCAAAGAATATATTGGGGTTACGTGCACCCACAATTTTTACTACTGGTATACAGTGCCAGTTTCTGACTGGGAATTCAAAGAATATATTGGGGTTACAAATACCCTCATTTCTTGCTACTGCCATATAGTGCCATTGTCTGACTGGGAATTCAAAGAATATATTGGGTTTACAAATACCCTCATTTCTTGCTACTGCCATATAGTGCCAGTTTCTGACTGGGAATTCAAAGAATATATTGGGTTTACAAATACCCTCATTTCTTGCTACTGCCATATAGTGCCAGTTTCTGACTGGGAATTCAAAGAATATATTGGGTTTACAAATACCCTCATTTCTTGCTACTGCCATATAGTGCCATTGTCTGACTGGGAATTCAAAGAATATATTGGGGTTACGTGCACCCACAATTTTTACTACTGGTATACAGTGCCAGTTTCTGACTGGGAATTCAAAGAATATATTGGGGTTACAAATACCCTCATTTCTTGCTACTGCCATATAGTGCCATTGTCTGACTGGGAATTCAAAGAATATATTGGGTTTACAAATACCCTCATTTCTTGCTACTGCCATATAGTGCCAGTTTCTGACTGGGAATTCAAAGAATATATTGGGTTTACAAATACCCTCATTTCTTGCTACTGCCATATAGTGCCAGTTTCTGACTGGGAATTCAAAGAATATATTGGGGTTACAAATACCCTCATTTCTTGCTACTGCCATATAGTGCCATTGTCTGACTGGGAATTCAAAGAATATATTGGGTTTACAAATACCCTTATTTCTTGCTACTGCCATATTGTGCCAGTTTCTGACTGGGAATTCAAAGAATATATTGGGGTTACAAATACCCTCATTTCTTGCTACTGCCATATAGTGCCATTGTCTGACTGGGAATTCCAAGAATATATTGGGTTTTCAAATACCCTCATTTCTTGCTACTGCCATATAGTGCCATTGTCTGACTGGGAATTCTAAGAATATATTGGGTTTACAAATACCCTCATTTCTTGCTACTGCCATATAGTGCCAGTTTCTTACTTGGAATTCAAAGAATATATTGGGGTTACAAATACCCTCATTTCTTGCTACTGCCATATAGTGCCATTGTCTGACTGGGAATTCCAAGAATATATTGGGTTTACAAATACCCTCATTTCTTGCTACTGCCATATAGTGCCATTGTCTGACTGGGAATTCAAAGAATATATTGGGGTTACAAATACCCTCATTTCTTGCTACTGCCATATTGTGCCAGTTTCTGACTGGGAATTCAAAGAATATATTGGGTTTACAAATACCCTCATTTCTTGCTACTGCCATATAGTGCCAGTTTCTGACTGGGAATTCAAAGAATATATTGGGTTTACAAATACCCTCATTTCTTGCTACTGCCATATAGTGCCAGTTTCTGACTGGGAATTCAAAGAATATATTGGGGTTACAAATACCCTCATTTCTTGCTACTGCTATATAGTGCCATTGTCTGACTGGGAATTCCAAGAATATATTGGGTTTACAAATACCCTCATTTCTTGCTACTGCCATATAGTGCCATTGTCTGACTGGGAATTCCAAGAATATATTGGGTTTACAAATACCCTCATTTCTTGCTACTGCCATATAGTGCCAGTTTCTGACTGGGAATTCAAAGAATATATTGGGGTTACAAATACCCTCATTTCTTGCTACTGCCATATAGTGCCATTGTCTGACTGGGAATTCCAAGAATATATTGGGTTTTCAAATACCCTCATTTCTTGCTACTGCTATATAGTGCCATTGTCTGACTGGGAATTCTAAAAATATATTGGGTTTACAAATACCCTTATTTCTTGCTACTGCCATATAGTGCCAGTTTCTGACTGGGAATTCAAAGAATATATTGGGGTTACAAATACCCTCATTTCTTGCTACTGCCATATAGTGCCATTGTCAGACTGGGAATTCCAAGAATATATTGGGTTTACAAATACCCTCATTTCTTGCTACTGCCATATAGTGCCATTGTCTGACTGGGAATTCCAGGAATATATTGGGTTTACAAATACCCTCATTTCTTGCTACTGCCATATAGTGCCAGTTTCTGACTGGGAATTCAAAGAATATATTGGGTTTACAAATACCCTCATTTTTTGCTACTGCCATATAGTGCCATTGTCTGACTGGGAATTCAAAGAATATATTGGGTTTACAAATACCCTCATTTCTTGCTACTGCCATATAGTGCCATTGTCTGACTGGGAATTCCAAGAATATATTGGGTTTACAATTACCTTCATTTCTTGCTACTGCCATATAGTGCCAGTTTCTGACTGGGAATTCAAAGAATATATTGGGGTTACAAATACCCTCATTTCTTGCTACTGCCATATAGTGCCAGTTTCTGACTGGGAATTCAAAGAATATATTGTGGTTACAAATACCCTCATTTCTTGGTACTGCCATATAGTGCCAGTTTCTGACTGGGAATTCAAAGAATATATTGTGGTTACAAATACCCTCATTTCTTGCTACTGCCATATAGTGCCAGTTTCTGACTGGGAATTCAAAGAATATATTGGGGTTACAAATACCCTCATTTCTTGCTACTGCCATATAGTGCCATTGTCTGACTGGGAATTCAAAGAATATATTGGGTTTACAAATACCCACATTTCTTGCTACTGCCATATAGTGCCATTGTCTGACTGGGAATAGAAAGAATATATTGGGTTTACAAATACCCTCATTTTTTGCTACTGCCATATAGTGCCAGTTTCTGACTGGGAATTCAAAGAATATATTGGGGTTACAAATACCCTCATTTCTTGCTACTGCCATATAGTGCCATTGTCTGACTGGGAATTCAAAGAATATATTGGGTTTACAAATACCCTCATTTCTTGCTACTGCCATATAGTGCCATTGTCTGACTGGGAATTCAAAGAATATATTGGGGTTACAAATACCCTCATTTCTTGCTACTCCCATATAGTGCCATTGTCTGACTGGGAATTCAAAGAATATATTGGGTTTACAAATACCCTCATTTCTTGCTACTGCCATATAGTGCCAGTTTCTGACTAGGAATTCAAAGAATATATTGGGTTTACAAATACCCTCATTTCTTGCTACTGCCATATAGTGCCAGTTTCTGACTGGGAATTCAAAGAATATATTGGGGTTACAAATACCCTCATTTCTTGCTACTGCCATATAGTGCCAGTTTCTGACTGGGAATTAAAAGAATATATTGGTTTTACAAATACCCTCATTTCTTGCTACTGCCATATAGTGCCATTGTCTGACTGGGAATTCAAAGAATATATTGGGGTTACGTGCACCCACAATTTTTACTACTGGTATACAGTGCCAGTTTCTGACTGGGAATTCAAAGAATATATTGGGGTTACAAATACCCTCATTTCTTGCTACTGCCATATAGTGCCATTGTCTGACTGGGAATTCAAAGAATATATTGGGTTTACAAATACCCTCATTTCTTGCTACTGCCATATAGTGCCAGTTTCTGACTGGGAATTCAAAGAATATATTGGGTTTACAAATACCCTCATTTCTTGCTACTGCCATATAGTGCCAGTTTCTGACTGGGAATTAAAAGAATATATTGGTTTTACAAATACCCTCATTTCTTGCTACTGCCATATAGTGCCATTGTCTGACTGGGAATTCAAAGAATATATTGGGTTTACAAATACCCTCATTTCTTGCTACTGCCATATAGTGCCAGTTTCTGACTGGGAATTCAAAGAATATATTGGGGTTACAAATACCCTCATTTCTTGCTACTGCCATATAGTGCCATTGCCTGACTGGGAATTCCAAGAATATATTGGGTTTTCAAATACCCTCATTTCTTGCTACTGCCATATAGTGCCATTGTCTGACTGGGAATTCTAAGAATATATTGGGTTTACAAATACCCTCATTTCTTGCTACTGCCATATAGTGCCAGTTTCTTACTTGGAATTAAAAGAATATATTGGGGTTACAAATACTCTCATTTCTTGCTACTGCCATATAGTGCCATTGTCTGACTGGGAATTCCAAGAATATATTGGGTTTACAAATACCCTCATTTCTTGCTACTGCCATATAGTGCCATTGTCTGACTGGGAATTCCAGGAATATATTGGGTTTACAAATACCCTCATTTCTTGCTACTGCCATATAGTGCCATTGTCTGACTGGGAATTCCAAGAATATATTGGGTTTACAAATACCCTCATTTCTTGCTACTGCCATATAGTGCCATTGTCTGACTGGGAATTCCAAGAATATATTGGGTTTTCAAATACCCTCATTTCTTGCTACTGCTATATAGTGCCATTGTCTGACTGGGAATTCTAAAAATATATTGGGTTTACAAATACCCTTATTTCTTGCTACTGCCATATAGTGCCAGTTTCTGACTGGGAATTCAAAGAATATATTGGGGTTACAAATACCCTCATTTCTTGCTACTGCCATATAGTGCCATTGTCTGACTGGGAATTCAAAGAATATATTGGGTTGTCAAATACCCTCATTTCTTGCTACTGCCATATAGTGCCATTGTCTGACTGGGAATTCTAAGAATATATTGGGTTTACAAATACCCTCATTTCTTGGTACTGCCATATAGTGCCATTGTCTGACTGGGAATTCAAAGAATATATTGGGTTTACAAATACCCTCATTTCTTGCTACTGCCATATAGTGCCAGTTTCTGACTGGGAATTCAAAGAATATATTGGGGTTACAAATACCCTCATTTCTTGCTACTGCCATATAGTGCCATTGTCTGACTGGGAATTCAAAGAATATATTGGGTTTACAAATACCCACATTTCTTGCTACTGCCATATAGTGCCATTGTCTGACTGGGAATAGAAAGAATATATTGGGTTTACAAATACCCACATTTCTTGCTACTGCCATATAGTGCCAGTTTCTGACTGGTAATTCAAAGAATATATTGGGGTTACAAATACCCTCATTTCTTGCTACTGCCATATAGTGCCATTGTCTGACTGGGAATTCAAAGAATATATTGGGTTTACAAATACCCTCATTTCTTGCTACTGCCATATAGTGCCAGTTTCTGACTGGGAATTCAAAGAATATATTGGGTTTACAAATACCCTCATTTCTTGCTACTGCCATATAGTGCCATTGTCTGACTGGGAATTCTAAGAATATATTGGGTTTACAAATACCCTCATTTCTTGCTACTGCCATATAGTGCCAGTTTCTTACTTGGAATTCAAAGAATATATTGGGGTTACAAATACCCTCATTTCTTGCTACTGCCATATAGTGCCATTGTCTGACTGGGAATTCCAAGAATATATTGGGTTTACAAATACCCTCATTTCTTGCTACTGCCATATAGTGCCATTGTCTGACTGGGATTTCCAGGAATATATTGGGTTTACAAATACCCTCATTTCTTGCTACTGCCATATAGTGCCATTGTCTGACTGGGAATTCAAAGAATATATTGGGGTTACAAATACCCTCATTTCTTGCTACTGCCATATTGTGCCAGTTTCTGACTGGGAATTCAAAGAATATATTGGGTTTACAAATACCCTCATTTCTTGCTACTGCCATATAGTGCCAGTTTCTGACTGGGAATTCAAAGAATATATTGGGTTTACAAATACCCTCATTTCTTGCTACTGCCATATAGTGCCAGTTTCTGACTGGGAATTCAAAGAATATATTGGGGTTACAAATACCCTCATTTCTTGCTACTGCTATATAGTGCCATTGTCTGACTGGGAATTCCAAGAATATATTGGGTTTACAAATACCCTCATTTCTTGCTACTGCCATATAGTGCCATTGTCTGACTGGGAATTCCAAGAATATATTGGGTTTACAAATACCCTCATTTCTTGCTACTGCCATATAGTGCCAGTTTCTGACTGGGAATTCAAAGAATATATTGGGGTTACAAATACCCTCATTTCTTGCTACTGCCATATAGTGCCATTGTCTGACTGGGAATTCCAAGAATATATTGGGTTTTCAAATACCCTCATTTCTTGCTACTGCTATATAGTGCCATTGTCTGACTGGGAATTCTAAAAATATATTGGGTTTACAAATACCCTTATTTCTTGCTACTGCCATATAGTGCCAGTTTCTGACTGGGAATTCAAAGAATATATTGGGGTTACAAATACCCTCATTTCTTGCTACTGCCATATAGTGCCATTGTCAGACTGGGAATTCCAAGAATATATTGGGTTTACAAATACCCTCATTTCTTGCTACTGCCATATAGTGCCATTGTCTGACTGGGAATTCCAGGAATATATTGGGTTTACAAATACCCTCATTTCTTGCTACTGCCATATAGTGCCAGTTTCTGACTGGGAATTCAAAGAATATATTGGGTTTACAAATACCCTCATTTTTTGCTACTGCCATATAGTGCCATTGTCTGACTGGGAATTCAAAGAATATATTGGGTTTACAAATACCCTCATTTCTTGCTACTGCCATATAGTGCCAGTTTCTGACTGGGAATTCAAAGAATATATTGTGGTTACAAATACCCTCATTTCTTGGTACTGCCATATAGTGCCAGTTTCTGACTGGGAATTCAAAGAATATATTGTGGTTACAAATACCCTCATTTCTTGCTACTGCCATATAGTGCCATTGTCTGACTGGGAATTCAAAGAATATATTGGGTTTACAAATACCCTCATTTCTTGCTACTGCCATATAGTGCCAGTTTCTGACTGGGAATTCAAAGAATATATTGGGTTTACAAATACCCTCATTTCTTGCTACTGCCATATAGTGCCAGTTTCTGACTGGGAATTCAAAGAATATATTGGGGTTACAAATACCCTCATTTCTTGCTACTGCCATATAGTGCCATTGTCTGACTGGGAATTCAAAGAATATATTGGGTTTACAAATACCCACATTTCTTGCTACTGCCATATAGTGCCATTGTCTGACTGGGAATAGAAAGAATATATTGGGTTTACAAATACCCTCATTTTTTGCTACTGCCATATAGTGCCAGTTTCTGACTGGGAATTCAAAGAATATATTGGGGTTACAAATACCCTCATTTCTTGCTACTGCCATATAGTGCCATTGTCTGACTGGGAATAGAAAGAATATATTGGGTTTACAAATACCCTCATTTCTTGCTACTGCCATATAGTGCCAGTTTCTGACTGGTAATTCAAAGAATATATTGGGGTTACAAATACCCTCATTTCTTGCTACTGCCATATAGTGCCATTGTCTGACTGGGAATTCAAAGAATATATTGGGGTTACGTGCACCCACAATTTTTACTACTGGTATACAGTGCCAGTTTCTGACTGGGAATTCAAAGAATATATTGGGGTTACAAATACCCTCATTTCTTGCTACTGCCATATAGTGCCATTGTCTGACTGGGAATTCGAAGAATATATTGGGTTTACAAATACCCTCATTTCTTGCTACTGCCATATAGTGCCAGTTTCTGACTGGGAATTCAAAGAATATATTGGGTTTACAAATACCCTCATTTCTTGCTACTGCCATATAGTGCCAGTTTCTGACTGGGAATTCAAAGAATATATTGGGTTTACAAATACCCTCATTTCTTGCTACTGCCATATAGTGCCAGTTTCTGACTGGGAATTAAAAGAATATATTGGTTTTACAAATACCCTCATTTCTTGCTACTGCCATATAGTGCCATTGTCTGACTGGGAATTCAAAGAATATATTGGGTTTACAAATACCCTCATTTCTTGCTACTGCCATATAGTGCCAGTTTCTGACTGGGAATTCAAAGAATATATTGGGGTTACAAATACCCTCATTTCTTGCTACTGCCATATAGTGCCATTGTCTGACTGGGAATTCCAAGAATATATTGGGTTTTCAAATACCCTCATTTCTTGCTACTGCCATATAGTGCCATTGTCTGACTGGGAATTCTAAGAATATATTGGGTTTACAAATACCCTCATTTCTTGCTACTGCCATATAGTGCCAGTTTCTTACTTGGAATTAAAAGAATATATTGGGGTTACAAATACCCTCATTTCTTGCTACTGCCATATAGTGCCATTGTCTGACTGGGAATTCCAAGAATATATTGGGTTTACAAATACCCTCATTTCTTGCTACTGCCATATAGTGCCATTGTCTGACTGGGAATTCCAGGAATATATTGGGTTTACAAATACCCTCATTTCTTGCTACTGCCATATAGTGCCATTGTCTGACTGGGAATTCCAAGAATATATTGGGTTTACAAATACCCTCATTTCTTGCTACTGCCATATAGTGCCAGTTTCTGACTGGGAATTCAAAGAATATATTGGGGTTACAAATACCCTCATTTCTTGCTACTGCCATATAGTGCCATTGTCTGACTGGGAATTCCAAGAATATATTGGGTTTTCAAATACCCTCATTTCTTGCTACTGCTATATAGTGCCATTGTCTGACTGGGAATTCTAAAAATATATTGGGTTTACAAATACCCTTATTTCTTGCTACTGCCATATAGTGCCAGTTTCTGACTGGGAATTCAAAGAATATATTGGGGTTACAAATACCCTCATTTCTTGCTACTGCCATATAGTGCCAGTTTCTGACTGGGAATTAAAAGAATATATTGGTTTTACAAATACCCTCATTTCTTGCTACTGCCATATAGTGCCATTGTCTGACTGGGAATTCAAAGAATATATTGGGGTTACGTGCACCCACAATTTTTACTACTGGTATACAGTGCCAGTGTCTGACTGGGAATTCAAAGAATATATTGGGGTTACAAATACCCTCATTTCTTGCTACTGCCATATAGTGCCATTGTCTGACTGGGAATTCAAAGAATATATTGGGTATACAAATACCCTCATTTCTTGCTACTGCCATATAGTGCCAGTTTCTGACTGGGAATTCAAAGAATATATTGGGTTTACAAATACCCTCATTTCTTGCTACTGCCATATAGTGCCAGTTTCTGACTGGGAATTCAAAGAATATATTGGGTTTACAAATACCCTCATTTCTTGCTACTGCCATATAGTGCCAGTTTCTGACTGGGAATTAAAAGAATATATTGGTTTTACAAATACCCTCATTTCTTGCTACTGCCATATAGTGCCAGTTTCTGACTGGGAATTCAAAGAATATATTGGGGTTACAAATACCCTCATTTCTTGCTACTGCCATATAGTGCCAGTTTCTGACTGGGAATTAAAAGAATATATTGGTTTTACAAATACCCTCATTTCTTGCTACTGCCATATAGTGCCATTGTCTGACTGGGAATTCAAAGAATATATTGGGGTTACGTGCACCCACAATTTTTACTACTGGTATACAGTGCCAGTTTCTGACTGGGAATTCAAAGAATATATTGGGGTTACAAATACCCTCATTTCTTGCTACTGCCATATAGTGCCATTGTCTGACTGGGAATTCAAAGAATATATTGGGTTTACAAATACCCTCATTTCTTGCTACTGCCATATAGTGCCAGTTTCTGACTGGGAATTCAAAGAATATATTGGGTTTACAAATACCCTCATTTCTTGCTACTGCCATATAGTGCCAGTTTCTGACTGGGAATTCAAAGAATATATTGGGTTTACAAATACCCTCATTTCTTGCTACTGCCATATAGTGCCAGTTTCTGACTGGGAATTAAAAGAATATATTGGTTTTACAAATACCCTCATTTCTTGCTACTGCCATATAGTGCCAGTTTCTGACTGGGAATTCAAAGAATATATTGTGGTTACAAATACCCTCATTTCTTGCTACTGCCATATAGTGCCATTGTCTGACTGGGAATTCAAAGAATATATTGGGTTTACAAATACCCTCATTTCTTGCTACTGCCATATAGTGCCAGTTTCTGACTGGGAATTCAAAGAATATATTGGGTTTACAAATACCCTCATTTCTTGCTACTGCCATATAGTGCCAGTTTCTGACTGGGAATTCAAAGAATATATTGGGGTTACAAATACCCTCATTTCTTGCTACTGCCATATAGTGCCATTGTCTGACTGGGAATTCAAAGAATATATTGGGTTTACAAATACCCACATTTCTTGCTACTGCCATATAGTGCCATTGTCTGACTGGGAATAGAAAGAATATATTGGGTTTACAAATACCCTCATTTTTTGCTACTGCCATATAGTGCCAGTTTCTGACTGGGAATTCAAAGAATATATTGGGGTTACAAATACCCTCATTTCTTGCTACTGCCATATAGTGCCATTGTCTGACTGGGAATAGAAAGAATATATTGGGTTTACAAATACCCTCATTTCTTGCTACTGCCATATAGTGCCAGTTTCTGACTGGTAATTCAAAGAATATATTGGGGTTACAAATACCCTCATTTCTTGCTACTGCCATATAGTGCCATTGTCTGACTGGGAATTCAAAGAATATATTGGGGTTACGTGCACCCACAATTTTTACTACTGGTATACAGTGCCAGTTTCTGACTGGGAATTCAAAGAATATATTGGGGTTACAAATACCCTCATTTCTTGCTACTGCCATATAGTGCCATTGTCTGACTGGGAATTCGAAGAATATATTGGTTTTACAAATACCCTCATTTCTTGCTACTGCCATATAGTGCCAGTTTCTGACTGGGAATTCAAAGAATATATTGGGTTTACAAATACCCTCATTTCTTGCTACTGCCATATAGTGCCAGTTTCTGACTGGGAATTCAAAGAATATATTGGGTTTACAAATACCCTCATTTCTTGCTACTGCCATATAGTGCCAGTTTCTGACTGGGAATTAAAAGAATATATTGGTTTTACAAATACCCTCATTTCTTGCTACTGCCATATAGTGCCATTGTCTGACTGGGAATTCAAAGAATATATTGGGTTTACAAATACCCTCATTTCTTGCTACTGCCATATAGTGCCAGTTTCTGACTGGGAATTCAAAGAATATATTGGGGTTACAAATACCCTCATTTCTTGCTACTGCCATATAGTGCCATTGTCTGACTGGGAATTCCAAGAATATATTGGGTTTTCAAATACCCTCATTTCTTGCTACTGCCATATAGTGCCATTGTCTGACTGGGAATTCTAAGAATATATTGGGTTTACAAATACCCTCATTTCTTGCTACTGCCATATAGTGCCAGTTTCTTACTTGGAATTAAAAGAATATATTGGGGTTACAAATACCCTCATTTCTTGCTACTGCCATATAGTGCCATTGTCTGACTGGGAATTCCAAGAATATATTGGGTTTACAAATACCCTCATTTCTTGCTACTGCCATATAGTGCCATTGTCTGACTGGGAATTCCAGGAATATATTGGGTTTACAAATACCCTCATTTCTTGCTACTGCCATATAGTGCCATTGTCTGACTGGGAATTCCAAGAATATATTGGGTTTACAAATACCCTCATTTCTTGCTACTGCCATATAGTGCCAGTTTCTGACTGGGAATTCAAAGAATATATTGGGGTTACAAATACCCTCATTTCTTGCTACTGCCATATAGTGCCATTGTCTGACTGGGAATTCCAAGAATATATTGGGTTTTCAAATACCCTCATTTCTTGCTACTGCCATATAGTGCCATTGTCTGACTGGGAATTCCAAGAATATATTGGGTTTACAAATACCCTCATTTCTTGCTACTGCCATATAGTGCCAGTTTCTGACTGGGAATTAAAAGAATATATTGGTTTTACAAATACCCTCATTTCTTGCTACTGCCATATAGTGCCATTGTCTGACTGGGAATTCAAAGAATATATTGGGGTTACGTGCACCCACAATTTTTACTACTGGTATACAGTGCCAGTGTCTGACTGGGAATTCAAAGAATATATTGGGGTTACAAATACCCTCATTTCTTGCTACTGCCATATAGTGCCATTGTCTGACTGGGAATTCAAAGAATATATTGGGTATACAAATACCCTCATTTCTTGCTACTGCCATATAGTGCCAGTTTCTGACTGGGAATTCAAAGAATATATTGGGTTTACAAATACCCTCATTTCTTGCTACTGCCATATAGTGCCAGTTTCTGACTGGGAATTCAAAGAATATATTGGGTTTACAAATACCCTCATTTCTTGCTACTGCCATATAGTGCCAGTTTCTGACTGGGAATTAAAAGAATATATTGGTTTTACAAATACCCTCATTTCTTGCTACTGCCATATAGTGCCAGTTTCTGACTGGGAATTCAAAGAATATATTGGGGTTACAAATACCCTCATTTCTTGCTACTGCCATATAGTGCCAGTTTCTGACTGGGAATTAAAAGAATATATTGGTTTTACAAATACCCTCATTTCTTGCTACTGCCATATAGTGCCATTGTCTGACTGGGAATTCAAAGAATATATTGGGGTTACGTGCACCCACAATTTTTACTACTGGTATACAGTGCCAGTTTCTGACTGGGAATTCAAAGAATATATTGGGGTTACAAATACCCTCATTTCTTGCTACTGCCATATAGTGCCATTGTCTGACTGGGAATTCAAAGAATATATTGGGTTTACAAATACCCTCATTTCTTGCTACTGCCATATAGTGCCAGTTTCTGACTGGGAATTCAAAGAATATATTGGGTTTACAAATACCCTCATTTCTTGCTACTGCCATATAGTGCCAGTTTCTGACTGGGAATTCAAAGAATATATTGGGTTTACAAATACCCTCATTTCTTGCTACTGCCATATAGTGCCAGTTTCTGACTGGGAATTAAAAGAATATATTGGTTTTACAAATACCCTCATTTCTTGCTACTGCCATATAGTGCCAGTTTCTGACTGGGAATTAAAAGAATATATTGGTTTTACAAATACCCTCATTTCTTGCTACTGCCATATAGTGCCATTGTCTGACTGGGAATTCAAAGAATATATTGGGTTTACAAATACCCTTATTTCTTGCTACTGCCATATTGTGCCAGTTTCTGACTGGGAATTCAAAGAATATATTGGGGTTACAAATACCCTCATTTCTTGCTACTGCCATATAGTGCCATTGTCTGACTGGGAATTCCAAGAATATATTGGGTTTTCAAATACCCTCATTTCTTGCTACTGCCATATAGTGCCATTGTCTGACTGGGAATTCTAAGAATATATTGGGTTTACAAATACCCTCATTTCTTGCTACTGCCATATAGTGCCAGTTTCTTACTTGGAATTCAAAGAATATATTGGGGTTACAAATACCCTCATTTCTTGCTACTGCCATATAGTGCCATTGTCTGACTGGGAATTCCAAGAATATATTGGGTTTACAAATACCCTCATTTCTTGCTACTGCCATATAGTGCCATTGTCTGACTGGGATTTCCAGGAATATATTGGGTTTACAAATACCCTCATTTCTTGCTACTGCCATATAGTGCCATTGTCTGACTGGGAATTCAAAGAATATATTGGGGTTACAAATACCCTCATTTCTTGCTACTGCCATATTGTGCCAGTTTCTGACTGGGAATTCAAAGAATATATTGGGTTTACAAATACCCTTATTTCTTGCTACTGCCATATAGTGCCAGTTTCTGACTGGGAATTCAAAGAATATATTGGGTTTACAAATACCCTCATTTCTTGCTACTGCCATATAGTGCCAGTTTCTGACTGGGAATTCAAAGAATATATTGGGGTTACAAATACCCTCATTTCTTGCTACTGCTATATAGTGCCATTGTCTGACTGGGAATTCCAAGAATATATTGGGTTTACAAATACCCTCATTTCTTGCTACTGCCATATAGTGCCATTGTCTGACTGGGAATTCCAAGAATATATTGGGTTTACAAATACCCTCATTTCTTGCTACTGCCATATAGTGCCAGTTTCTGACTGGGAATTCAAAGAATATATTGGGGTTACAAATACCCTCATTTCTTGCTACTGCCATATAGTGCCATTGTCTGACTGGGAATTCCAAGAATATATTGGGTTTTCAAATACCCTCATTTCTTGCTACTGCTATATAGTGCCATTGTCTGACTGGGAATTCTAAAAATATATTGGGTTTACAAATACCCTTATTTCTTGCTACTGCCATATAGTGCCAGTTTCTGACTGGGAATTCAAAGAATATATTGGGGTTACAAATACCCTCATTTCTTGCTACTGCCATATAGTGCCATTGTCAGACTGGGAATTCCAAGAATATATTGGGTTTACAAATACCCTCATTTCTTGCTACTGCCATATAGTGCCATTGTCTGACTGGGAATTCCAGGAATATATTGGGTTTACAAATACCCTCATTTCTTGCTACTGCCATATAGTGCCAGTTTCTGACTGGGAATTCAAAGAATATATTGGGTTTACAAATACCCTCATTTTTTGCTACTGCCATATAGTGCCATTGTCTGACTGGGAATTCAAAGAATATATTGGGTTTACAAATACCCTCATTTCTTGCTACTGCCATATAGTGCCATTGTCTGACTGGGAATTCCAAGAATATATTGGGTTTACAATTACCTTCATTTCTTGCTACTGCCATATAGTGCCAGTTTCTGACTGGGAATTCAAAGAATATATTGGGGTTACAAATACCCTCATTTCTTGCTACTGCCATATAGTGCCAGTTTCTGACTGGGAATTCAAAGAATATATTGTGGTTACAAATACCCTCATTTCTTGGTACTGCCATATAGTGCCAGTTTCTGACTGGGAATTCAAAGAATATATTGTGGTTACAAATACCCTCATTTCTTGCTACTGCCATATAGTGCCATTGTCTGACTGGGAATTCAAAGAATATATTGGGTTTACAAATACCCTCATTTCTTGCTACTGCCATATAGTGCCAGTTTCTGACTGGGAATTCAAAGAATATATTGGGTTTACAAATACCCTCATTTCTTGCTACTGCCATATAGTGCCAGTTTCTGACTGGGAATTCAAAGAATATATTGGGGTTACAAATACCCTCATTTCTTGCTACTGCCATATAGTGCCATTGTCTGACTGGGAATTCAAAGAATATATTGGGTTTACAAATACCCACATTTCTTGCTACTGCCATATAGTGCCATTGTCTGACTGGGAATAGAAAGAATATATTGGGTTTACAAATACCCTCATTTTTTGCTACTGCCATATAGTGCCAGTTTCTGACTGGGAATTCAAAGAATATATTGGGGTTACAAATACCCTCATTTCTTGCTACTGCCATATAGTGCCATTGTCTGACTGGGAATTCAAAGAATATATTGGGTTTACAAATACCCACATTTCTTGCTACTGCCATATAGTGCCATTGTCTGACTGGGAATAGAAAGAATATATTGGGTTTACAAATACCCTCATTTCTTGCTACTGCCATATAGTGCCAGTTTCTGACTGGTAATTCAAAGAATATATTGGGGTTACAAATACCCTCATTTCTTGCTACTGCCATATAGTGCCATTGTCTGACTGGGAATTCAAAGAATATATTGGGGTTACGTGCACCCACAATTTTTACTACTGGTATACAGTGCCAGTTTCTGACTGGGAATTCAAAGAATATATTGGGGTTACAAATACCCTCATTTCTTGCTACTGCCATATAGTGCCATTGTCTGACTGGGAATTCAAAGAATATATTGGGTTTACAAATACCCTCATTTCTTGCTACTGCCATATAGTGCCAGTTTCTGACTGGGAATTAAAAGAATATATTGGGTTTACAAATACCCTCATTTCTTGCTACTGCCATATAGTGCCAGTTTCTGACTGGGAATTCAAAGAATATATTGGGTTTACAAATACCCTCATTTCTTGCTACTGCCATATAGTGCCAGTTTCTGACTGGGAATTAAAAGAATATATTGGTTTTACAAATACCCTCATTTCTTGCTACTGCCATATAGTGCCATTGTCTGACTGGGAATTCAAAGAATATATTGGGTTTACAAATACCCTCATTTCTTGCTACTGCCATATAGTGCCAGTTTCTGACTGGGAATTCAAAGAATATATTGGGGTTACAAATACCCTCATTTCTTGCTACTGCCATATAGTGCCATTGTCTGACTGGGAATTCCAAGAATATATTGGGTTTTCAAATACCCTCATTTCTTGCTACTGCCATATAGTGCCATTGTCTGACTGGGAATTCTAAGAATATATTGGGTTTACAAATACCCTCATTTCTTGCTACTGCCATATAGTGCCAGTTTCTTACTTGGAATTAAAAGAATATATTGGGGTTACAAATACCCTCATTTCTTGCTACTGCCATATAGTGCCATTGTCTGACTGGGAATTCCAAGAATATATTGGGTTTACAAATACCCTCATTTCTTGCTACTGCCATATAGTGCCATTGTCTGACTGGGAATTCCAGGAATATATTGGGTTTACAAATACCCTCATTTCTTGCTACTGCCATATAGTGCCATTGTCTGACTGGGAATTCCAAGAATATATTGGGTTTACAAATACCCTCATTTCTTGCTACTGCCATATAGTGCCATTGTCTGACTGGGAATTCCAAGAATATATTGGGTTTTCAAATACCCTCATTTCTTGCTACTGCTATATAGTGCCATTGTCTGACTGGGAATTCTAAAAATATATTGGGTTTACAAATACCCTTATTTCTTGCTACTGCCATATAGTGCCAGTTTCTGACTGGGAATTCAAAGAATATATTGGGGTTACAAATACCCTCATTTCTTGCTACTGCCATATAGTGCCATTGTCTGACTGGGAATTCAAAGAATATATTGGGTTGTCAAATACCCTCATTTCTTGCTACTGCCATATAGTGCCATTGTCTGACTGGGAATTCTAAGAATATATTGGGTTTACAAATACCCTCATTTCTTGCTACTGCCATATAGTGCCATTGTCTGACTGGGAATTCAAAGAATATATTGGGTTTACAAATACCCTCATTTCTTGCTACTGCCATATAGTGCCAGTTTCTGACTGGGAATTCAAAGAATATATTGGGGTTACAAATACCCTCATTTCTTGCTACTGCCATATAGTGCCATTGTCTGACTGGGAATTCAAAGAATATATTGGGTTTACAAATACCCACATTTCTTGCTACTGCCATATAGTGCCATTGTCTGACTGGGAATAGAAAGAATATATTGGGTTTACAAATACCCTCATTTCTTGCTACTGCCATATAGTGCCAGTTTCTGACTGGTAATTCAAAGAATATATTGGGGTTACAAATACCCTCATTTCTTGCTACTGCCATATAGTGCCATTGTCTGACTGGGAATTCAAAGAATATATTGGGTTTACAAATACCCTCATTTCTTGCTACTGCCATATAGTGCCAGTTTCTGACTGGGAATTCAAAGAATATATTGGGTTTACAAATACCCTCATTTCTTGCTACTGCCATATAGTGCCATTGTCTGACTGGGAATTCTAAGAATATATTGGGTTTACAAATACCCTCATTTCTTGCTACTGCCATATAGTGCCAGTTTCTTACTTGGAATTCAAAGAATATATTGGGGTTACAAATACCCTCATTTCTTGCTACTGCCATATAGTGCCATTGTCTGACTGGGAATTCCAAGAATATATTGGGTTTACAAATACCCTCATTTCTTGCTACTGCCATATAGTGCCATTGTCTGACTGGGATTTCCAGGAATATATTGGGTTTACAAATACCCTCATTTCTTGCTACTGCCATATAGTGCCATTGTCTGACTGGGAATTCAAAGAATATATTGGGGTTACAAATACCCTCATTTCTTGCTACTGCCATATTGTGCCAGTTTCTGACTGGGAATTCAAAGAATATATTGGGTTTACAAATACCCTCATTTCTTGCTACTGCCATATAGTGCCAGTTTCTGACTGGGAATTCAAAGAATATATTGGGTTTACAAATACCCTCATTTCTTGCTACTGCCATATAGTGCCAGTTTCTGACTGGGAATTCAAAGAATATATTGGGGTTACAAATACCCTCATTTCTTGCTACTGCTATATAGTGCCATTGTCTGACTGGGAATTCCAAGAATATATTGGGTTTACAAATACCCTCATTTCTTGCTACTGCCATATAGTGCCATTGTCTGACTGGGAATTCCAAGAATATATTGGGTTTACAAATACCCTCATTTCTTGCTACTGCCATATAGTGCCAGTTTCTGACTGGGAATTCAAAGAATATATTGGGGTTACAAATACCCTCATTTCTTGCTACTGCCATATAGTGCCATTGTCTGACTGGGAATTCCAAGAATATATTGGGTTTTCAAATACCCTCATTTCTTGCTACTGCTATATAGTGCCATTGTCTGACTGGGAATTCTAAAAATATATTGGGTTTACAAATACCCTTATTTCTTGCTACTGCCATATAGTGCCAGTTTCTGACTGGGAATTCAAAGAATATATTGGGGTTACAAATACCCTCATTTCTTGCTACTGCCATATAGTGCCATTGTCAGACTGGGAATTCCAAGAATATATTGGGTTTACAAATACCCTCATTTCTTGCTACTGCCATATAGTGCCATTGTCTGACTGGGAATTCCAGGAATATATTGGGTTTACAAATACCCTCATTTCTTGCTACTGCCATATAGTGCCAGTTTCTGACTGGGAATTCAAAGAATATATTGTGGTTACAAATACCCTCATTTCTTGGTACTGCCATATAGTGCCAGTTTCTGACTGGGAATTCAAAGAATATATTGTGGTTACAAATACCCTCATTTCTTGCTACTGCCATATAGTGCCATTGTCTGACTGGGAATTCAAAGAATATATTGGGTTTACAAATACCCTCATTTCTTGCTACTGCCATATAGTGCCAGTTTCTGACTGGGAATTCAAAGAATATATTGGGTTTACAAATACCCTCATTTCTTGCTACTGCCATATAGTGCCAGTTTCTGACTGGGAATTCAAAGAATATATTGGGGTTACAAATACCCTCATTTTTTGCTACTGCCATATAGTGCCATTGTCTGACTGGGAATTCAAAGAATATATTGGGTTTACAAATACCCACATTTCTTGCTACTGCCATATAGTGCCATTGTCTGACTGGGAATAGAAAGAATATATTGGGTTTACAAATACCCTCATTTTTTGCTACTGCCATATAGTGCCAGTTTCTGACTGGGAATTCAAAGAATATATTGGGGTTACAAATACC
Organism: Leptodactylus fuscus; assembly: GCF_031893055.1. NCBI lineage: Eukaryota > Metazoa > Chordata > Amphibia > Anura > Leptodactylidae > Leptodactylus > Leptodactylus fuscus. The sequence continues at coordinate 44,355,712 of NC_134272.1, forward strand.
CTCATTTCTTGCTACTGCCATATAGTGCCATTGTCTGACTGGGAATTCAAAGAATATATTGGGTTTACAAATACCCACATTTCTTGCTACTGCCATATAGTGCCATTGTCTGACTGGGAATAGAAAGAATATATTGGGTTTACAAATACCCTCATTTCTTGCTACTGCCATATAGTGCCAGTTTCTGACTGGTAATTCAAAGAATATATTGGGGTTACAAATACCCTCATTTCTTGCTACTGCCATATAGTGCCATTGTCTGACTGGGAATTCAAAGAATATATTGGGGTTACGTGCACCCACAATTTTTACTACTGGTATACAGTGCCAGTTTCTGACTGGGAATTCAAAGAATATATTGGGGTTACAAATACCCTCATTTCTTGCTACTGCCATATAGTGCCATTGTCTGACTGGGAATTCAAAGAATATATTGGGTTTACAAATACCCTCATTTCTTGCTACTGCCATATAGTGCCAGTTTCTGACTGGGAATTCAAAGAATATATTGGGTTTACAAATACCCTCATTTCTTGCTACTGCCATATAGTGCCATTGTCTGACTGGGAATTCTAAGAATATATTGGGTTTACAAATACCCTCATTTCTTGCTACTGCCATATAGTGCCAGTTTCTTACTTGGAATTAAAAGAATATATTGGGGTTACAAATACCCTCATTTCTTGCTACTGCCATATAGTGCCATTGTCTGACTGGGAATTCCAAGAATATATTGGGTTTACAAATACCCTCATTTCTTGCTACTGCCATATAGTGCCATTGTCTGACTGGGAATTCCAGGAATATATTGGGTTTACAAATACCCTCATTTCTTGCTACTGCCATATAGTGCCATTGTCTGACTGGGAATTCAAAGAATATATTGGGTTTACAAATACCCTCATTTCTTGCTACTGCCATATAGTGCCAGTTTCTGACTGGGAATTCAAAGAATATATTGGGGTTACAAATACCCTCATTTCTTGCTACTGCCATATAGTGCCATTGTCTGACTGGGAATTCCAAGAATATATTGGGTTTTCAAATACCCTCATTTCTTGCTACTGCTATATAGTGCCATTGTCTGACTGGGAATTCTAAAAATATATTGGGTTTACAAATACCCTTATTTCTTGCTACTGCCATATAGTGCCAGTTTCTGACTGGGAATTCAAAGAATATATTGGTTTTACAAATACCCTCATTTCTTGCTACTGCCATATAGTGCCATTGTCTGACTGGGAATTCAAAGAATATATTGGGTTGTCAAATACCCTCATTTCTTGCTACTGCCATATAGTGCCATTGTCTGACTGGGAATTCTAAGAATATATTGGGTTTACAAATACCCTCATTTCTTGGTACTGCCATATAGTGCCATTGTCTGACTGGGAATTCAAAGAATATATTGGGTTTACAAATACCCTCATTTCTTGCTACTGCCATATAGTGCCAGTTTCTGACTGGGAATTCAAAAAATATATTGGGGTTACAAATACCCTCATTTTTGCTACTGCCATATAGTGCCATTGTCTGACTGGGAATTCAAAGAATATATTGGGGTTACAAATACCCTCATTTCTTGCTACTGCCATATAGTGCCAGTTTCTGACTGGGAATTCAAAGAATATATTGGGTTTACAAATACCCTCATTTCTTGCTACTGCCATATAGTGCCAGTTTCTGACTGGGAATTCAAAGAATATATTGGGTTTACAAATACCCTCATTTCTTGCTACTGCCATATAGTGCCAGTTTCTGACTGGGAATTCAAAGAATATATTGGGGTTACAAATACCCTCATTTCTTGCTACTGCTATATAGTGCCATTGTCTGACTGGGAATTCCAAGAATATATTGGGTTTACAAATACCCTCATTTCTTGCTACTGCCATATAGTGCCATTGTCTGACTGGGAATTCCAAGAATATATTGGGTTTACAAATACCCTCATTTCTTGCTACTGCCATATAGTGCCAGTTTCTGACTGGGAATTCAAAGAATATATTGGGGTTACAAATACCCTCATTTATTGCTACTGCCATATAGTGCCATTGTCTGACTGGGAATTCCAAGAATATATTGGGTTTTCAAATACCCTCATTTCTTGCTACTGCTATATAGTGCCATTGTCTGACTGGGAATTCTAAAAATATATTGGGTTTACAAATACCCTTATTTCTTGCTACTGCCATATAGTGCCAGTTTCTGACTGGGAATTCAAAGAATATATTGGGGTTACAAATACCCTCATTTCTTGCTACTGCCATATAGTGCCATTGTCAGACTGGGAATTCCAAGAATATATTGGGTTTACAAATACCCTCATTTCTTGCTACTGCCATATAGTGCCATTGTCTGACTGGGAATTCCAGGAATATATTGGGTTTACAAATACCCTCATTTCTTGCTACTGCCATATAGTGCCAGTTTCTGACTGGGAATTCAAAGAATATATTGGGTTTACAAATACCCTCATTTTTTGCTACTGCCATATAGTGCCATTGTCTGACTGGGAATTCAAAGAATATATTGGGTTTACAAATACCCTCATTTCTTGCTACTGCCATATAGTGCCAGTTTCTGACTGGGAATTCAAAGAATATATTGTGGTTACAAATACCCTCATTTCTTGGTACTGCCATATAGTGCCAGTTTCTGACTGGGAATTCAAAGAATATATTGTGGTTACAAATACCCTCATTTCTTGCTACTGCCATATAGTGCCATTGTCTGACTGGGAATTCAAAGAATATATTGGGTTTACAAATACCCTCATTTCTTGCTACTGCCATATAGTGCCAGTTTCTGACTGGGAATTCAAAGAATATATTGGGTTTACAAATACCCTCATTTCTTGCTACTGCCATATAGTGCCAGTTTCTGACTGGGAATTCAAAGAATATATTGGGGTTACAAATACCCTCATTTCTTGCTACTGCCATATAGTGCCATTGTCTGACTGGGAATTCAAAGAATATATTGGGTTTACAAATACCCACATTTCTTGCTACTGCCATATAGTGCCATTGTCTGACTGGGAATAGAAAGAATATATTGGGTTTACAAATACCCTCATTTTTTGCTACTGCCATATAGTGCCAGTTTCTGACTGGGAATTCAAAGAATATATTGGGGTTACAAATACCCTCATTTCTTGCTACTGCCATATAGTGCCATTGTCTGACTGGGAATTCAAAGAATATATTGGGTTTACAAATACCCACATTTCTTGCTACTGCCATATAGTGCCATTGTCTGACTGGGAATAGAAAGAATATATTGGGTTTACAAATACCCTCATTTCTTGCTACTGCCATATAGTGCCAGTTTCTGACTGGTAATTCAAAGAATATATTGGGGTTACAAATACCCTCATTTCTTGCTACTGCCATATAGTGCCATTGTCTGACTGGGAATTCAAAGAATATATTGGGGTTACGTGCACCCACAATTTTTACTACTGGTATACAGTGCCAGTTTCTGACTGGGAATTCAAAGAATATATTGGGGTTACAAATACCCTCATTTCTTGCTACTGCCATATAGTGCCATTGTCTGACTGGGAATTCAAAGAATATATTGGGTTTACAAATACCCTCATTTCTTGCTACTGCCATATAGTGCCAGTTTCTGACTGGGAATTCAAAGAATATATTGGGTTTACAAATACCCTCATTTCTTGCTACTGCCATATAGTGCCAGTTTCTGACTGGGAATTCAAAGAATATATTGGGTTTACAAATACCCTCATTTCTTGCTACTGCCATATAGTGCCAGTTTCTGACTGGGAATTAAAAGAATATATTGGTTTTACAAATACCCTCATTTCTTGCTACTGCCATATAGTGCCAGTTTCTGACTGGGAATTCAAAAAATATATTGGGGTTACAAATACCCTCATTTTTGCTACTGCCATATAGTGCCATTGTCTGACTGGGAATTCAAAGAATATATTGGGGTTACAAATACCCTCATTTCTTGCTACTGCCATATAGTGCCAGTTTCTGACTGGGAATTCAAAGAATATATTGGGTTTACAAATACCCTCATTTCTTGCTACTGCCATATAGTGCCAGTTTCTGACTGGGAATTCAAAGAATATATTGGGGTTACAAATACCCTCATTTCTTGCTACTGCCATATAGTGCCATTGTCTGACTGGGAATTCAAAGAATATATTGGGTTTACAAATACCCACATTTCTTGCTACTGCCATATAGTGCCATTGTCTGACTGGGAATTCCAAGAATATATTGGGTTTACAAATACCCTCATTTCTTGCTACTGCCATATAGTGCCAGTCTCTGACTGGGAATTCAAAAAATATATTGGGGTTACAAATACCCTCATTTTTGCTACTGCCATATAGTGCCATTGTCTGACTGGGAATTCAAAGAATATATTGGGTTTACAAATACCCTCATTTCTTGCTACTGCCATATAGTGCAATTGTCTGACTGGGAATTCCAAGAATATATTGGGTTTACAAATACCCTCATTTCTTGCTACTGCCATATAATGCCAGTTTCTGACTGGGAATTCAAAGAATATATTGGGGTTACAAATACCCTCATTTCTTGCTACTGCCATATAGTGCCAGTTTCTGACTGGGAATTCAAAGAATATATTGGGGTTACAAATACCCTCATTTCTTGCTACTGCCATATAGTGCCATTGTCTGACTGGGAATTCAAAGAATATATTGGGTTTACAAATACCCTCATTTCTTGCTACTGCCATATAGTGCCATTGTCTGACTGGGAATTCAAAGAATATATTGGGGTTACAAATACCCTCATTTCTTGCTACTCCCATATAGTGCCATTGTCTGACTGTGAATTCAAAGAATATATTGGGTTTACAAATACCCTCATTTCTTGCTACTGCCATATAGTGCCAGTTTCTGACTAGGAATTCAAAGAATATATTGGGTTTACAAATACCCTCATTTCTTGCTACTGCCATATAGTGCCAGTTTCTGACTGGGAATTCAAAGAATATATTGGGGTTACAAATACCCTCATTTCTTGCTACTGCCATATAGTGCCAGTTTCTGACTGGGAATTAAAAGAATATATTGGTTTTACAAATACCCTCATTTCTTGCTACTGCCATATAGTGCCATTGTCTGACTGGGAATTCAAAGAATATATTGGGGTTACGTGCACCCACAATTTTTACTACTGGTATACAGTGCCAGTTTCTGACTGGGAATTCAAAGAATATATTGGGGTTACAAATACCCTCATTTCTTGCTACTGCCATATAGTGCCATTGTCTGACTGGGAATTCAAAGAATATATTGGGTTTACAAATACCCTCATTTCTTGCTACTGCCATATAGTGCCAGTTTCTGACTGGGAATTCAAAGAATATATTGGGTTTACAAATACCCTCATTTCTTGCTACTGCCATATAGTGCCAGTTTCTGACTGGGAATTCAAAGAATATATTGGGTTTACAAATACCCTCATTTCTTGCTACTGCCATATAGTGCCAGTTTCTGACTGGGAATTAAAAGAATATATTGGTTTTACAAATACCCTCATTTCTTGCTACTGCCATATAGTGCCAGTTTCTGACTGGGAATTCAAAGAATATATTGGGGTTACAAATACCCTCATTTCTTGCTACTGCCATATAGTGCCAGTTTCTGACTGGGAATTAAAAGAATATATTGGTTTTACAAATACCCTCATTTCTTGCTACTGCCATATAGTGCCATTGTCTGACTGGGAATTCAAAGAATATATTGGGGTTACGTGCACCCACAATTTTTACTACTGGTATACAGTGCCAGTTTCTGACTGGGAATTCAAAGAATATATTGGGGTTACAAATACCCTCATTTCTTGCTACTGCCATATAGTGCCATTGTCTGACTGGGAATTCAAAGAATATATTGGGTTTACAAATACCCTCATTTCTTGCTACTGCCATATAGTGCCAGTTTCTGACTGGGAATTCAAAGAATATATTGGGTTTACAAAATACCCTCATTTCTTGCTACTGCCATATAGTGCCAGTTTCTGACTGGGAATTCAAAGAATATATTGGGTTTACAAATACCCTCATTTCTTGCTACTGCCATATAGTGCCAGTTTCTGACTGGGAATTAAAAGAATATATTGGTTTTACAAATACCCTCATTTCTTGCTACTGCCATATAGTGCCAGTTTCTGACTGGGAATTCAAAGAATATATTGGGGTTACAAATACCCTCATTTCTTGCTACTGCCATATAGTGCCATTGTCTGACTGGGAATTCAAAGAATATATTGGGTTTACAAATACCCTTATTTCTTGCTACTGCCATATTGTGCCAGTTTCTGACTGGGAATTCAAAGAATATATTGGGGTTACAAATACCCTCATTTCTTGCTACTGCCATATAGTGCCATTGTCTGACTGGGAATTCCAAGAATATATTGGGTTTTCAAATACCCTCATTTCTTGCTACTGCCATATAGTGCCATTGTCTGACTGGGAATTCTAAGAATATATTGGGTTTACAAATACCCTCATTTCTTGCTACTGCCATATAGTGCCAGTTTCTTACTTGGAATTCAAAGAATATATTGGGTTTACAAATACCCTCATTTCTTGCTACTGCCATATAGTGCCATTGTCTGACTGGGAATTCCAAGAATATATTGGGTTTACAAATACCCTCATTTCTTGCTACTGCCATATAGTGCCATTGTCTGACTGGGATTTCCAGGAATATATTGGGTTTACAAATACCCTCATTTCTTGCTACTGCCATATAGTGCCATTGTCTGACTGGGAATTCAAAGAATATATTGGGGTTACAAATACCCTCATTTCTTGCTACTGCCATATAGTGCCAGTTTCTGACTGGGAATTCAAAGAATATATTGGGTTTACAAATACCCTCATTTCTTGCTACTGCCATATAGTGCCAGTTTCTGACTGGGAATTCAAAGAATATATTGGGTTTACAAATACCCTCATTTCTTGCTACTGCCATATAGTGCCAGTTTCTGACTGGGAATTCAAAGAATATATTGGGGTTACAAATACCCTCATTTCTTGCTACTGCTATATAGTGCCATTGTCTGACTGGGAATTCCAAGAATATATTGGGTTTACAAATACCCTCATTTCTTGCTACTGCCATATAGTGCCATTGTCTGACTGGGAATTCCAAGAATATATTGGGTTTACAAATACCCTCATTTCTTGCTACTGCCATATAGTGCCAGTTTCTGACTGGGAATTCAAAGAATATATTGGGGTTACAAATACCCTCATTTCTTGCTACTGCCATATAGTGCCATTGTCTGACTGGGAATTCCAAGAATATATTGGGTTTTCAAATACCCTCATTTCTTGCTACTGCTATATAGTGCCATTGTCTGACTGGGAATTCTAAAAATATATTGGGTTTACAAATACCCTTATTTCTTGCTACTGCCATATAGTGCCAGTTTCTGACTGGGAATTCAAAGAATATATTGGGTTTACAAATACCCTCATTTTTTGCTACTGCCATATAGTGCCATTGTCTGACTGGGAATTCAAAGAATATATTGGGTTTACAAATACCCTCATTTCTTGCTACTGCCATATAGTGCCATTGTCTGACTGGGAATTCCAAGAATATATTGGGTTTACAATTACCTTCATTTCTTGCTACTGCCATATAGTGCCAGTTTCTGACTGGGAATTCAAAGAATATATTGGGGTTACAAATACCCTCATTTCTTGCTACTGCCATATAGTGCCAGTTTCTGACTGGGAATTCAAAGAATATATTGTGGTTACAAATACCCTCATTTCTTGGTACTGCCATATAGTGCCAGTTTCTGACTGGGAATTCAAAGAATATATTGTGGTTACAAATACCCTCATTTCTTGCTACTGCCATATAGTGCCATTGTCTGACTGGGAATTCAAAGAATATATTGGGTTTACAAATACCCACATTTCTTGCTACTGCCATATAGTGCCAGTTTCTGACTGGGAATTCAAAGAATATATTGGGTTTACAAATACCCTCATTTCTTGCTACTGCCATATAGTGCCAGTTTCTGACTGGGAATTCAAAGAATATATTGGGGTTACAAATACCCTCATTTCTTGCTACTGCCATATAGTGCCATTGTCTGACTGGGAATTCAAAGAATATATTGGGTTTACAAATACCCACATTTCTTGCTACTGCCATATAGTGCCATTGTCTGACTGGGAATAGAAAGAATATATTGGGTTTACAAATACCCTCATTTTTTGCTACTGCCATATAGTGCCAGTTTCTGACTGGGAATTCAAAGAATATATTGGGGTTACAAATACCCTCATTTCTTGCTACTGCCATATAGTGCCATTGTCTGACTGGGAATTCAAAGAATATATTGGGTTTACAAATACCCACATTTCTTGCTACTGCCATATAGTGCCATTGTCTGACTGGGAATAGAAAGAATATATTGGGTTTACAAATACCCTCATTTCTTGCTACTGCCATATAGTGCCAGTTTCTGACTGGTAATTCAAAGAATATATTGGGGTTACAAATACCCTCATTTCTTGCTACTGCCATATAGTGCCATTGTCTGACTGGGAATTCAAAGAATATATTGGGGTTACGTGCACCCACAATTTTTACTACTGGTATACAGTGCCAGTTTCTGACTGGGAATTCAAAGAATATATTGGGGTTACAAATACCCTCATTTCTTGCTACTGCCATATAGTGCCATTGTCTGACTGGGAATTCAAAGAATATATTGGGTTTACAAATACCCTCATTTCTTGCTACTGCCATATAGTGCCAGTTTCTGACTGGGAATTCAAAGAATATATTGGGTTTACAAATACCCTCATTTCTTGCTACTGCCATATAGTGCCAGTTTCTGACTGGGAATTCAAAGAATATATTGGGTTTACAAATACCCTCATTTCTTGCTACTGCCATATAGTGCCAGTTTCTGACTGGGAATTAAAAGAATATATTGGTTTTACAAATACCCTCATTTCTTGCTACTGCCATATAGTGCCATTGTCTGACTGGGAATTCAAAGAATATATTGGGTTTACAAATACCCTCATTTCTTGCTACTGCCATATAGTGCCAGTTTCTGACTGGGAATTCAAAGAATATATTGGGGTTACAAATACCCTCATTTCTTGCTACTGCCATATAGTGCCATTGTCTGACTGGGAATTCCAAGAATATATTGGGTTTTCAAATACCCTCATTTCTTGCTACTGCCATATAGTGCCATTGTCTGACTGGGAATTCTAAGAATATATTGGGTTTACAAATACCCTCATTTCTTGCTACTGCCATATAGTGCCAGTTTCTTACTTGGAATTAAAAGAATATATTGGGGTTACAAATACCCTCATTTCTTGCTACTGCCATATAGTGCCATTGTCTGACTGGGAATTCCAAGAATATATTGGGTTTACAAATACCCTCATTTCTTGCTACTGCCATATAGTGCCATTGTCTGACTGGGAATTCCAGGAATATATTGGGTTTACAAATACCCTCATTTCTTGCTACTGCCATATAGTGCCATTGTCTGACTGGGAATTCAAAGAATATATTGGGGTTACAAATACCCTCATTTCTTGCTACTGCCATATAGTGCCAGTTTCTGACTGGGAATTCAAAGAATATATTGGGGTTACAAATACCCTCATTTCTTGCTACTGCTATATAGTGCCATTGTCTGACTGGGAATTCCAAGAATATATTGGGTTTACAAATACCCTCATTTCTTGCTACTGCCATATAGTGCCATTGTCTGACTGGGAATTCCAAGAATATATTGGGTTTACAAATACCCTCATTTCTTGCTACTGCCATATAGTGCCAGTTTCTGACTGGGAATTCAAAGAATATATTGGGGTTACAAATACCCTCATTTCTTGCTACTGCCATATAGTGCCATTGTCTGACTGGGAATTCCAAGAATATATTGGGTTTTCAAATACCCTCATTTCTTGCTACTGCTATATAGTGCCATTGTCTGACTGGGAATTCTAAAAATATATTGGGTTTACAAATACCCTTATTTCTTGCTACTGCCATATAGTGCCAGTTTCTGACTGGGAATTCAAAGAATATATTGGGGTTACAAATACCCTCATTTCTTGCTACTGCCATATAATGCCATTGTCTGACTGGGAATTCAAAGAATATATTGGGTTGTCAAATACCCTCATTTCTTGCTACTGCCATATAGTGCCATTGTCTGACTGGGAATTCTAAGAATATATTGGGTTTACAAATACCCTCATTTCTTGGTACTGCCATATAGTGCCATTGTCTGACTGGGAATTCAAAGAATATATTGGGTTTACAAATACCCTCATTTCTTGCTACTGCCATATAGTGCCAGTTTCTGACTGGGAATTCAAAAAATATATTGGGGTTACAAATACCCTCATTTTTGGTACTGCCATATAGTGCCATTGTCTGACTGGGAATTCAAAGAATATATTGGGGTTACAAATACCCTCATTTCTTGCTACTGCCATATAGTGCCAGTTTCTGACTGGGAATTCAAAGAATATATTGGGTTTACAAATACCCTCATTTCTTGCTACTGCCATATAGTGCCAGTTTCTGACTGGGAATTCAAAGAATATATTGGGGTTACAAATACCCTCATTTCTTGCTACTGCCATATAGTGCCATTGTCTGACTGGGAATTCAAAGAATATATTGGGTTTACAAATACCCACATTTCTTGCTACTGCCATATAGTGCCATTGTCTGACTGGGAATTCCAAGAATATATTGGGTTTACAAATACCCTCATTTCTTGCTACTGCCATATAGTGCCATTGTCTGACTGGGAATTCCAGGAATATATTGGGTTTACAAATACCCTCATTTCTTGCTACTGCCATATAGTGCCAGTTTCTGACTGGGAATTCAAAGAATATATTGAGGTTACAAATACCCTCATTTTTTGCTACTGCCATATAGTGCCATTGTCTGACTGGGAATTCAAAGAATATATTGGGTTTACAAATACCCTCATTTCTTGCTACTGCCATATAGTGCCATTGTCTGACTGGGAATTCCAAGAATATATTGGGTTTACAATTACCTTCATTTCTTGCTACTGCCATATAGTGCCAGTTTCTGACTGGGAATTCAAAGAATATATTGGGGTTACAAATACCCTCATTTCTTGCTACTGCCATAAAGTGCCAGTTTCTGACTGGGAATTCAAAGAATATATTGGGGTTACAAATACCCTCATTTCTTGCTACTGCCATATAGTGCCATTGTCTGACTGGGAATTCCAAGAATATATTGGGTTGTCAAATACCCTCATTTCTTGCTACTGCCATATAGTGCCATTGTCTGACTGGGAATTCTAAGAATATATTGGGTTTACAAATACCCTCATTTCTTGGTACTGCCATATAGTGCCATTGTCTGACTGGGAATTCAAAGAATATATTGGGTTTACAAATACCCTCATTTCTTGCTACTGCCATATAGTGCCAGTTTCTGACTGGGAATTCAAAAAATATATTGGGGTTACAAATACCCTCTTTTTTGCTACTGCCATATAGTGCCATTGTCTGACTGGGAATTCAAAGAATATATTGGGGTTACAAATACCCTCATTTCTTGCTACTGCCATATAGTGCCAGTTTCTGACTGGGAATTCAAAGAATATATTGCGTTTACAAATACCCTCATTTCTTGCTACTGCCATATAGTGCCAGTTTCTGACTGGGAATTCAAAGAATATATTGGGGTTACAAATACCCTCATTTCTTGCTACTGCCATATAGTGCCATTGTCTGACTGGGAATTCAAAGAATATATTGGGTTTACAAATACCCACATTTCTTGCTACTGCCATATAGTGCCATTGTCTGACTGGGAATTCCAAGAATATATTGGGTTTACAAATACCCTCATTTCTTGCTACTGCCATATAGTGCCATTGTCTGACTGGGAATTCCAGGAATATATTGGGTTTACAAATACCCTCATTTCTTGCTACTGCCATATAGTGCCAGTTTCTGACTGGGAATTCAAAGAATATATTGGGTTTACAAATACCCTCATTTTTTGCTACTGCCATATAGTGCCATTGTCTGACTGGGAATTCAAAGAATATATTGGGTTTACAAATACCCTCATTTCTTGCTACTGCCATATAGTGCCATTGTCTGACTGGGAATTCCAAGAATATATTGGGTTTACAATTACCTTCATTTCTTGCTACTGCCATATAGTGCCAGTTTCTGACTGGGAATTCAAAGAATATATTGGGGTTACAAATACCCTCATTTCTTGCTACTGCCATATAGTGCCAGTTTCTGACTGGGAATTCAAAGAATATATTGTGGTTACAAATACCCTCATTTCTTGGTACTGCCATATAGTGCCAGTTTCTGACTGGGAATTCAAAGAATATATTGTGGTTACAAATACCCTCATTTCTTGCTACTGCCATATAGTGCCATTGTCTGACTGGGAATTCAAAGAATATATTGGGTTTACAAATACCCTCATTTCTTGCTACTGCCATATAGTGCCAGTTTCTGACTGGGAATTCAAAGAATATATTGGGTTTACAAATACCCTCATTTCTTGCTACTGCCATATAGTGCCAGTTTCTGACTGGGAATTCAAAGAATATATTGGGGTTACAAATACCCTCATTTCTTGCTACTGCCATATAGTGCCAGTTTCTGACTGGTAATTCAAAGAATATATTGGGGTTACAAATACCCTCATTTCTTGCTACTGCCATATAGTGCCAGTTTCTGACTGGGAATTCAAAGAATATATTGGGGTTACAAATACCCTCATTTCTTGCTACTGCCATATAGTGCCATTGTCTGACTGGGAATTCCAAGAATATATTGGGTTGTCAAATACCCTCATTTCTTGCTACTGCCATATAGTGCCATTGTCTGACTGGGAATTCTAAGAATATATTGGGTTTACAAATACCCTCATTTCTTGGTACTGCCATATAGTGCCATTGTCTGACTGGGAATTCAAAGAATATATTGGGTTTACAAATACCCTCATTTCTTGCTACTGCCATATAGTGCCAGTTTCTGACTGGGAATTCAAAAAATATATTGGGGTTACAAATACCCTCATTTTTGCTACTGCCATATAGTGCCATTGTCTGACTGGGAATTCAAAGAATATATTGGGGTTACAAATACCCTCATTTCTTGCTACTGCCATATAGTGCCAGTTTCTGACTGGGAATTCAAAGAATATATTGGGTTTACAAATACCCTCATTTCTTGCTACTGCCATATAGTGCCAGTTTCTGACTGGGAATTCAAAGAATATATTGGGGTTACAAATACCCTCATTTCTTGCTACTGCCATATAGTGCCATTGTCTGACTGGGAATTCCAAGAATATATTGGGTTGTCAAATACCCTCATTTCTTGCTACTGCCATATAGTGCCATTGTCTGACTGGGAATTCTAAGAATATATTGGGTTTACAAATACCCTCATTTCTTGGTACTGCCATATAGTGCCATTGTCTGACTGGGAATTCAAAGAATATATTGGGTTTACAAATACCCTCATTTCTTGCTACTGCCATATAGTGCCAGTTTCTGACTGGGAATTCAAAAAATATATTGGGGTTACAAATACCCTCATTTTTGCTACTGCCATATAGTGCCATTGTCTGACTGGGAATTCAAAGAATATATTGGGGTTACAAATACCCTCATTTCTTGCTACTGCCATATGGTGCCAGTTTCTGACTGGGAATTCAAAGAATATATTGGGTTTACAAATACCCTCATTTCTTGCTACTGCCATATAGTGCCAGTTTCTGACTGGGAATTCAAAGAATATATTGGGGTTACAAATACCCTCATGTCTTGCTACTGCCATATAGTGCCATTGTCTGACTGGGAATTCAAAGAATATATTGGGTTTACAAATACCCACATTTCTTGCTACTGCCATATAGTGCCATTGTCTGACTGGGAATAGAAAGAATATATTGGGTTTACAAATACCCTCATTTCTTGCTACTGCCATATAGTGCCAGTTTCTGACTGGTAATTCAAAGAATATATTGGGGTTACAAATACCCTCATTTCTTGCTACTGCCATATAGTGCCAGTTTCTGACTGGGAATTCAAAGAATATATTGGGGTTACAAATACCCTCATTTCTTGCTACTGCCATATAGTGCCATTGTCTGACTGGGAATTCCAAGAATATATTGGGTTGTCAAATACCCTCATTTCTTGCTACTGCCATATAGTGCCATTGTCTGACTGGGAATTCTAAGAATATACTGGGTTTACAAATACCCTCATTTCTTGGTACTGCCATATAGTGCCAGTTTCTGACTGGGAATTCAAAGAATATATTGGGATTACAAATACCCTCATTTCTTGCTACTGCCATATAGTGCCATTGTCTGACTGGGAATTCCAAGAATATATTGGGTTTACAAAAACCCTCATTTCTTGCTACTGCCATATAGTGCCAGTTTCTGACTGGGAATTCAAAGAATATATTGTGGTTACAAATACCCTCATTTCTTGGTACTGCCATATAGTGCCAGTTTCTGACTGGGAATTCAAAGAATATATTGGGGTTACAAATACCCTCATTTCTTGCTACTGCCATATAGTGCCATTGTCTGACTGGGAATTCAAAGAATATATTGGGTTTACAAATACCCTCATTTCTTGCTACTGCCATATAGTGCCATTGTCTGACTGGGAATTCCAAGAATATATTGGGTTTACAAATACCCTCATTTCTTGCTACTGCCATATAGTGCCAGTTTCTGACTGGGAATTCAAAGAATATATTGGGTTTACAAATACCCTCATTTCTTGCTACTGCCATATAGTGCCAGTTTCTGACTGGGAATTCAAAGAATATATTGGGTTTACAAATACCCTCATTTCTTGCTACTGCCATATAGTGCCATTGTCTGACTGGGAATTCCAAGAATATATTGGGTTTACAAATACCCTCATTTCTTGCTACTGCCATATAGTGCCAGTTTCTGACTGGGAATTCAAAATGCGCAAGGCTCCCGGAAAGGGACGTGGACGAGGCCGTGGGCGAGGTCGGGGGAATGGTTCTGGGGAGCAAGGTAGCAGTGAAGCCACAGGGCGTCCCGTGCCTACTCCTGTGGGGCAGCAAGCTTTGCGCCACTCCACAGTGCCAGGGTTGCTTGCCACATTAACTAAACTGCAGGGTACAAACCTTAGTAGGCCCGAGAACCAGGAACAGGTCTTGCAATGGCTGTCGGATAACGCTTACAGCACATTGTCCAGCATCCAGTCAGACTCTGCCTCCTCTCCTCCTATTACCCAACTGTCTTGTCCTCCTTCCTCCCAAAATTCCCAAGCTTCAAAGAACAATAACCCCAACTGTCCCTGCTCCCCAGAGCTGTTCTCCGCTCCTTTCATTGTCCCTCAACCTGCCCCTCCACGTCGCGATTCCATGAACCTAACAGAGGAGCATCTGTGTCCAGATGCTCAAACACTAGAGTCTCCTCCATCTCTGTTCGATTTGGTGGTGGATGACCAGCAACCCACCCTCATCGACGACGATGTGACGCAGTTGCCGTCAGGGCATCTAGTTGACCTGCGCATTGTGCGGGAGGAGGAGATGAGACAGGAGTTGGAAGTGGTGGATGATGAGGACACTGACCTGACCTGGACAGGGGGGATGTCAAGCGGGGAAAGTAGTGTGGATGTTGAGGCAGGTGCAGCACCAAAAAGGGTAGCTAGAGGCAGAGGCAGAGGTCAGCAGCATAGGCGAAGCCAGGCCACACCCGGAATCTCCCAAGATGTTCCAGTTCGTACCCAGCCCCGAAAAACTCCCACCTCGAGGGCACGCTTCTTGAAGGTGTGGAGTTTTTTCAAGGAATGCACCGAGGACAGATATAGTGTTGTCTGCACAATTTGCCTCTCGAAATTGATTAGGGGCTCTGAGAAGAGCAACCTGTCCACCACTTCAATGCGCCGTCATTTGGAATCCAAGCACTGGAATCAGTGGCAGGCAGACGGCAGGACAAAGGCCGCCTGCCGTTCACGCCACTGCCTCTGCCACTGCCACTGCTGACTGTGCTGGCGATGCACTCCAGAGGACGAGCCAGGACACCACTTCATCTGCCTCCGCCACTTTGTTGACTTCTTCCTCATCCTCCCCTGTTCCTGTCTTATCTCCTTCTGCACCATCAAAGGCACCATCAGGCGCTTCTTTACAACAACCCACCATCTCTCAGACATTGGAGCAGCGGCAGAAATACACCGCTAACCACCCACACGGGCAAGCTTTGAAAGCCAACATCGCTAAACTGCTGGCCCAGGAGATGTTGGCGTTCCGGCTTGTTGAAACTCCCGCCTTCCTGGACCTGATGGCAACTGCGGCACCTCGCTATGCCGTCCCTAGCCGTCACTACTTCTCCCGGTGTGCCGTCCCCGCCTTGCACCAGCAAGTGTCACTCAACATCAGGCGGGCCCTTAGTTCCGCGCTTTGCACAAAGGTCCACTTGACCACCGACGCGTGGACAAGTGCATGCGGACAGGGACGCTACATTTCACTGACGGCACACTGGGTGAATGTAGTTGAGGCTGGGACTGCTTCCCAAACTGGCCCGGTGTACCTCGTCTCCCCGCCTAACATTCCTGGCAGGGACACGAGAAGAACACCCCCCTCCTCCTCCTCCTCCACCGCCTCCTCCTCCGCCACCGCCTCCTCCTCCGCCACCGCCTCCTCCTCCGCTGTTAGATTGACCCCAGCTACGAGTTGGAAACGTTGCAGCACTGGCATTGGTAGACGTCAGCAGGCCGTGCTGAAGCTGATCAGCTTGGGGGACAGACAGCACACTGCCTCCGAGGTGAGGCATGCCCTCCTCGATGAGACGGCAATATGGTTTGAGCCGCTGCACCTAGGCCCAGGCATGGTCGTTTGTGATAACGGCCGGAACCTGGTAGCAGCTCTGGAGCTTGCCGGACTCCAACATGTTCCATGCCTGGCCCACGTCTTCAACCTAGTGGTGCAACGTTTCCTAAAGAGCTACCCCAATGTTCCAGAGCTACTGGTGAAAGTGCGGCGCATGTGCGCCCACTTTCGCAAGTCGACAGTAGCTGCTGCTAGCTTAAAATCTCTCCAGCAACACCTGCATGTGCCACAACACCGGCTTTTGTGCGACGTCCCCACACGCTGGAGCTCAACGTTTCAGATGTTGAATAGAGTGGTTGAGCAGCAGAGACCTTTGATGGAATACCAGCTACAAAACCCTAGGGTGCCACAAAGTCAGCTGCCTCAGTTTCTCATCCATGAGTGGCCATGGATGAAAGACCTTTGTGACATCCTACGGGTGTTTGAGGAGTCCACAAGGAGGGTGAGCTCTGAGGATGCGATGGTGAGCCTTACAGTCCCGCTCTTGTGTGTTCTGAGAGAATCCCTGATTGACATTAGGGATAACTCAGATCACACAGAGGAGTCAGGGATAGCATCCGATCCGTCACAGCTGGAGAGTAGGTCCACACATCTGTCCGCTTCATCGCGTTTAATGGAAGAGGAGGAGGAGGAGGAAGAATAGTTGTCCGATGATGTGATGGTGATACAGGAGGCTTCCGGGCAACTTCGAATCGTCCCATTGTTGCAGCGCGGATGGGTAGACATGGACGATGAGGAGGAAATGGAGATTGAACTTTCCGGTGGGGCCAGAGGAGTCATGCCAACTAACACTGTGGCAGACATGGCTGAGTTCATGTTGGGGTGTTTTACAACCGACAAGCGTATTGTCAAAATCATGGAGGACAACCAGTACTGGATCTTTGCTATCCTTGACCCCCGGTATAAAAACAACATCTCCTCTTTTATTCTGGTAGAGGGGAGGGCCAATCGCATCAATGCTTGCCATAAGCAATTGGTGCAGAATATGATGGAGATGTTTCCAGCATGTGACGTTGGCGGCAGGGAGGGCAGTTCCTCCAGTAGGCGACCAAGTTCTCACCGGTCCACACAAACGAGGGGCACACTGTCTAAGGTCTGGGACACCTTGATGGCACCCCCTCGCCAAAGTACCGCCACGGAGGGTCCTAGTGTCACCAGGCGTGAGAAGTATAGGCGCATGTTGCGGGAATACCTTTCCGACCACAGCCCTGTCCTCTCCGACCCCTCTGCGCCCTACACGTATTGGGTGTCGAAGTTGGACCTGTGGCTTGAACTTGCCCTATATGCCTTGGAGGTGCTGTCCTGTCCTGCTGCCAGCGTCCTATCTGAGAGGGTGTTCAGTGCAGCCGGTGGCATCATCACTGACAAGCGCACCCGTCTGTCAGCTGAGAGTGCCGACCGGCTCACTTTGATAAAAATGAACCACCACTGGATAGAGCCTTCATTTTTGTGCCCACCTGTGTAAAGCACCCCAACATGAAACTCCATGTCTGTGCTCAACCTCTCCAATTCCTCCACATCCTCATACTCATCCACCATAAGCGTTGCACAATTCTGCTAATACTAGGCTCGCTCCACCCTGATTTCCCCCAACTCTGCTGGTTAGAGGCTCCCTCCACCCTGATTTCCCCCAACTCTGCTGGTTAGAGGCTCCCTCCACCATGCTTTCCCACAACTCTGCTGGTTAGAGGCTCCCTCCACCCTGATTTCCCACAACTCTGCTGGTTAGAGGCTCCCTCCACCCTGATTTCCCACAACTCTGCTGTTTAGAGGCTCCCTCCACCATGAATTGGTCCAAACTGGGGTTTTTAGAGGCTCCCTCCACCATGAATTTGGCCAAACTGGGGTTTTTAGAGGCTCCCTCCACCATGAATTGGTCCAAACTGGGGTTTTTAGAGGCTCCCTCCACCATGAATTGGTCCAAACTGGGGTTTTTAGAGGCTCCCTCCACCATGAATTGGTCCAAACTGGGGGTTTTAGAGGCTCCCTCCACCATGAATTTGCCCAAACTGGGCTGTTTAGAGGCTCCCTCCACCATGAATTTGGCCAAACTGGGGTTTTTAGAGGCTCCCTCCATCATGAATTGGTCCAAACTGGGGGTTTTAGAGGCTCCCTCCACCATGAATTTGCCCAAACTGGGCTGTTTAGAGGCTCCCTCCACCATGAATTTGCCCAAACTGGGCTGTTTAGAGGCTCCCTCCACCATGAATTGGTCCAAACTGGGGTTTTTAGAGGCTCCCTTCACCATGAATTTGCCCAAACTGGGCTGTTTAGAGGCTCCCTCCACCATGAATTGGTCCAAACTGGGGTTTTAGAGGCTCCCTCCACCATGAATTGGTCCAAACTGGGCTGTTTAGAGGCTCCCTCCACCATGAATTTGGCCAAACTGGGATTTTTAGAGGCTCCCTCCACCATGAATTGGTCCAAACTGGGGTTTTTAGAGGCTCCCTCCACCATGAATTGGTCCAAACTGGGCTGTTTAGAGGCTCCCTCCACCATGAATTTGGCCAAACTGGGGTTTTTAGAGGCTCCCTCCACCATGAATTGGTCCAAACTGGGGTTTTTAGAGGCTCCCTCCACCATGAATTTGGCCAAACTGGGCTGGTTAGAGGCTCCCTCCACCATGAATTTGCTCAAACTGGGCTTTTTAGAGGCTCCCTCCACCATGAATTTGGCCAAACTGGGGTTTTTAGAGGCTCCCTCCACCATGAATTGGTCCAAACTGGGCTGTTTAGAGGCTCCCTCCACCATGAATTTGGCCAAACTGGGGTTTTTAGAGGCTCCCTCCACCATGAATTGGTCCAAACTGCGCTGTTTAGAGGCTCCCTCCACCATGAATTGGTCCAAACTGGGCTGTTTAGAGGCTCCCTCCACCATGAATTTGCCCAAATTGGGCTGTTTAGAAGCTCCCTCCACCATGAATTGGTCCAAACTGGGGTTTTTAGAGGCTCCCTCCACCATGAGTTTGGCCAAACTGGGGTTTTTAGAGGCTCCCTCCACCATGAATTGGTTCAAACTGGGGGTTTTAGAGGCTCCCTCCACCATGAATTTGCCCAAACTGGGCTGTTTAGAGGCTCCCTCCACCATGAATTGGTCCAAACTGGGGTTTTTAGAGTCTCCCTCCACCATGAATTTGGCCAAACTGGGGTTTTTAGAGGCTCCCTCCACTATGAATTTGCCCAAACTGGGCTGTTTAGAGGCTCCCTCCACCATGAATTGGTCCAAACTGGGGTTTTTAGAGGCTCCCTCCACCATGAATTTGCCCAAACTGGGCTGTTTAGAGTCTCCCTCCACCATGAATTGGTCCAAACTAGGCTGTTTAGAGGCTCCCTCCACCATGAATTGGTCCAAACTGGGGTTTTTAGAGGCTCCCTCCACCATGAATTTGCCCAAACTGGGCTGGTTAGAGGCTCCCTCCACCATGAATTTGCCCAAACTGGGGTTTTTAGAGGTTCCCTCCACCATGAATTTGGCCAAACTGGGTTTTTTAGAGGCTCCCTCCACCATGAATTGGTCCAAACTGGGCTGTTTAGATCCTCCCTCCACCATGAATTGGTCCAAACTGGGGTTTTTAGAGGCTCCCTCCACCATGAATTGGTCCAAACTGGGCTGTTTAGAGGCTCCCTCCACCATGAATTGGTCCAAACTGGGCTGTTTAGAGGCTCCCTCCACCATGAATTTGGCCAAACTGGGATTTTTAGAGGCTCCCTCCACCATAAATTGGTCCAAACTGGGAGTTTTACAGGCTCCCTCCTCCATGAATTTGCCCAAACTGGGCTGTTTAGAGGCTCCCTCCACCATGAATTGGTCCAAACTGGGGTTTTTAGAGGCTCCCTTCACCATGAATTTGGCCAAACTGGGGTTTTTAGAGGCTCCCTCCAGCATGAATTGGTCCAAACTGGGCTGTTTAGAGGCTCCCTCCACCATGAATTGGTCCAAACTGGGGTTTTTAGAGGCTCCCTCCACCATGAATTTGGCCAAACTGGGGTTTTTAGAGGCTCCCTCCACTATGAATTGGTCCAAACTGCGCTGTTTAGAGGCTCCCTCCACCATGAATTTGGCCAAACTGGGGTTTTTAGAGGCTCCCTCCACCATGAATTTGCCCAAACTGGGCTGTTTAGAGGCTCCCTCCACCATGAATTGGTCCAAACTGGGGTTTTTAGAGGCTCCCTCCACCATGAATTTGCCCAAACTGGGCTGTTTAGAGGCTCCCTCCACCATGAATTGGTCCAAACTGGGGTTTTTAGAGGCTCCCTCCACCATGAATTGGTCCAAACTGGGGCTTTTAGAGGCTCCCTCCACCATGAATTGGTCCAAACTGGGGTTTTTAGAGGCTCCCTCCACCATGAATTGGTCCAAACTGGGGTTTTTAGAGGCTCCCTCCACCATGAATTTGCCCAAACTGGGCTGGTTAGAGGCTCCCTCCACCATGAATTTGCCCAAACTGGGGTTTTTAGAGGCTCCCTCCACCATGAATTGGTCCAAACTGGGGCTTTTAGAGGCTCCCTCCACCATGAATTGGTCCAAACTGGGGTTTGTAGAGGCTCCCTCCACCATGAATTGGTCCAAACTGGGCTGTTTAGAGGCTCCCTCCACCATGAATTGGTCCAAACTGGGGTTTTAGAGGCTCCCTCCACCATGAATTTGCCCAAACTGGGCTGTTTAGAGGCTCCCTCCACCATGAATTTGGCCAAACTGGGGTTTTTAGAGGCTCCCTCCACCATGAATTGGTCCAAACTGGGCTGTTTAGAGGCTCCCTCCACCATGAATTGGTCCAAACTGGGCTGTTTAGAGGCTCCCTCCACCATGAATTTGGCCAAACTGGGTTTTTTAGAGGCTCCCTCCACCATGAATTGGTCCAAACTGGGAGTTTTAGAGGCTCCCTCCTCCATGAATTTGCCCAAACTGGGCTGTTTAGAGGCTCCCTCCACCATGAATTGGTCCAAACTGGGGTTTTTAGAGGCTCCCTTCACCATGAATTTGGCCAAACTGGGGTTTTTAGAGGCTCCCTCCACCATGAATTGGTCCAAACTGGGCTGTTCAGAGGCTCCCTCCACCATGAATTGGTCCAAACTGGGGTTTTTAGAGGCTCCCTCCACCATGAATTTGGCCAAACTGGGGTTTTTAGAGGCTCCCTCCACCATGAATTGGTCCAAACTGGGCTGTTTAGAGGCTCCCTCCACCATGAATTGGTCCAAACTGCGCTGTTTAGAGGCTCCCTCCACCATGAATTTGGCCAAACTGGGGTTTTTAGAGGCTCCCTCCACCATGAATTTGCCCAAACTGGGCTGTTTAGAGGCTCCCTCCACCATGAATTGGTCCAAACTGGGGTTTTTAGAGGCTCCCTCCACCATGAATTTGCCCAAACTGGGCTGTTTAGAGGCTCCCTCCACCATGAATTGGTCCAAACTGGGGTTTTTAGAGGCTCCCTCCACCATGAATTGGTCCAAACTGGGGCTTTTAGAGGCTCCCTCCACCATGAATTGGTCCAAACTGGGGCTTTTAGAGGCTCCCTCCACCATGAATTGGTCCAAACTGGGGTTTTTAGAGGCTCCCTCCACCATGTATTGGTGCAAACTGGGGTTTTTAGAGGCTCCCTCCACCATGAATTTGCCCAAACTGGGGTTTTTAGAGGCTCCCTCCACCATGAATTGGTCCAAACTGGGGCTTTTAGAGGCTCCCTCCACCATGAATTGGTCCAAACTGGGGTTTTTAGAGGCTCCCTCCACCATGAATTGGTCCAAACTGGGCTGTTTAGAGGCTCCCTCCACCATGAATTGGTCCAAACTGGGGTTTTAGAGGATCCCTCCACCATGAATTTGCCCAAACTGGGCTGTTTAGAGGCTCCCTCCACCATGAATTTGGCCAAACTGGGGTTTTTAGAGGCTCCCTCCACCATGAATTGGTCCAAACTGGGGGTTTTAGAGGCTCCCTCCACCATGAATTTGGCCAAACTGGGCTGTTTAGAGGCTCCCTCCACCATGAATTTGGCCAAACTGGGGTTTTTAGAGGCTCCCTCCACCATGAATTGATCCAAACTGGGTGTTTTAGAGGCTCCCTCCACCATGAATTTGCCCAAACTGGGCTGTTTAGAGGCTCCCTCCACCATGAATTGGTCCAAACTGGGGTTTTTAGAGGCTCCCTCCACCATGAATTTGCCCAAACTGGGCTGTTTAGAGGCTCCCTCCACCATGAATTGGTCCAAACTGGGGTTTTTAGAGGCTCCCTCCACCATGAATTTGCCCAAACTGGGCTGTTTAGAGGCTCCCTCCACCATGAATTGGTCCAAACTGGGGTTTTTAGAGGCTCCCCCCACCATGAATTGGTCCAAACTAGGGTTTTTAGAGGCTCCCTCCACCATGAATTTGCCCAAACTCTGCTGGTTAGAGGCTCAATCCACCCTGATTTTCAAAACTAGTGTTGGTGCCAACCTCAACTTACTACAAGGGCCAAATTCACTGCTGGTGACAAGCTCTCCTCACTCCAAGTGCCAAATACACATGTTTCAAGGTGTTTTCCTACTGTCAGAGAGGTGGTATTGAGTGTGTAAAGTGTGTAGTTGTTAGGCTGTGATGTTGGGGTAATAGAGGGTCTTTGGTGTGTTAGATGCCCCCAGACATGCTTCCCCTGCTGTCCCAGTGTCATTCCAGAGGTGTTGGCATCATTTCCTGGGGTGTCATAGTGGACTTGGTGACCCTCCAGACACGGATTTGGGTTTCCCCCTTAACGAGTATCTGTTCCCCATAGACTATAATGGGGTTCGAAACCCGTTCGAACACATGAACAGTGAGCGGCTGTTCAAATCGAATTTCGAACCTCAAACATTTTAGTGTTCGCTCATCTCTAAACGTGACCACTGCTGGCAGTCTGGATTTGGCTGTCATCAGGAACAAGGGTGATGGAGAAGCCATGTGATGGAGTCTGGAAGGGCTCATTCTAGAGATAAGTGCAGGCTCAGAGATGGAAGTTTTCTGACATTTATGGCATATTGTATAACTATGCCATACTGTAAATGGTAAGAAAGTCCCTTTAAATTGAAAAAATGCTATTTAATCCTCTCTTTAGTAAACCATTCAGTATTTATCCAATGCATTTATGATCTATTACTTTTATTTCTACTCAAATTTGATTGAAAGAAAAAAAAAAAAAAACCTCTGACTATCCATGAAACCATCATGCCCTTCCAGGCTACTTATGATGTCACAAACTGTAGCAAATCCATCTAATTGTGCCTTGTATGATGTAAGCACACATTTTCATGCTTTAAAGGTTATACATTCTATGAAGAATACTTTGAATACTCTGGAGATTAAAGCACTTTAATTCTAAAGCAGATGCTGTTCTTACCACTTCTAAGAGACTTTATTAAGGTTCTGAAAAAAACATCATAGACATCCATGAATAATGCCATTTAATTTTAAAATATCTCAGCCCTGACATAAATGTCTTAAATAGACATGAGGCACATTTGGTTATGTAGCTCTGAATTTATAGCAATGGAATTGGAGCTGTCACAATTTAAATATGCTTTGCACATATTTTGAGCTGGCACATTTGCATATAATGAATATACGATCACACACTTAAGGTAGGAATGTTAGGATTTTATTTAAAGCTCGCTCATTTCCCAACATTCCATTTCATTTGCTGTGAAGTTTGAAAGATATATAGCTCTACTTAGTACCTTCATATGGACTTAAATCCTCTGTAACTAGCGAACCAATCATGTGACAAAAGAACGTTATTTATAGTGATGAAGAGAAAAGACTAATTCAATCATCCTGGCAATTTTAATGTTTTAACAAATATTTAAATGTATGAATTTAACACCCTCTGCATACGGTACTAGCTAAATAAGCAAAACTAGGCAACAAGTAGACCCATGAGTGGTTTTTAACAGTTGTTATCAAGACTTTTTTAACAGATTCACAAGTCCTGGTGAAATTAATGTGACACGTAAACCTAAAAAGAATCTGTCACCTCTCATAACCTCTGTTTTAGTAAACTTTTTTCTCTATGAAATAACAACTCGAGAGTATCTTTTCTCTTTATTGCCATTTCTCTGTTATTCCTACTAAAAATGTCTGAGTAAATTGACAACTGGGTGGTACCCAATCCCCTTGTTCATGGGGTACATTACTCCACAGTCTGACACTGTAAGTTACTATTTCACCCACTAACAGATTTGAAGGAGTTCTGCTTGGCTTGAGCAAGAGTTGGCCATACAGAGGGAGCAGTTATTCTAAATGTTTAGGCCTTTTCACTGCAGGGCTAGACTCTTGGCTTTAAAATTAGATCAAAATCATGACAGTGTGCAGTTTCATAGAGAGGAGAATGATTTCTTATTCTTTGGTCTCTGTGACCTCAGATAACCATCAGGGAGGGGTACAATCAATATTTTTTTCATGATATCACTCCCTTTGTCAGAGAATATACTTGTATTCATTATCACATGCTTAGCTTTCGTCTTATGAGTGATTACATAGTTACATATTAGATGAAGTTGGATGAAGACATCAGTCCATAAAGTCCAACCTATAACCCTATAATCCCTACAGTGTTGATCCAGAGGAAGGCAAAAAAACCCAAAAAAAACATGAGGCTTATGCCAATTGCCCCAGTTCAGGGCGGGAAAAATTCCTTCCCGGCTCCAATCTGGCAGTCAGTATAAAAACCCTGAATCAACGTGTCCTTAAAACCTAGAATCCATAACCCATAATATTGTTCTCTTCAAGAAAGGCATCCAGGCCCTCTTTGAACTTGTTTGATGAATCCGCCATCACCACTTCCTGGGGCAGAGAGTTCCAGAAGCTTCGCCTGTTCTTACTGTGAAGAATCCCCTTCTATGTTCCTGGTGAAACTTTCTCTCCTCCAGACATAGAGGACGTCCCCTTGTCACTGTCACTGGCCTAGGAGTAATTAGGAAAGTTCTTTGTGCCATCTTTTCATGTATTTGTACATTGTCATTAGATCTCCCCTGTAGACGTCTTTTCTCTAAACTGAATAACCCCAAATTTGTTAAATCTATTGTTGTACTCCAATCCACCCATTCTCCTAATCATTGTGGTTGCCATCCTTTGCACTTTTTCAAGTTTGATTAGGTCTTTCGTGTTTATTTTTGCCCATAATTGCGTACAATAGTCTAAGTGTGGCCGTACCCAGTGATTTGTATAGAGGCATAACTATGTTCTTATCATGAGAATCTAGACCTCTTTTGATGCATCCCATAATTTGATTTGTCTTGGCAGCAGCTGCCTGGCACTGGTCAATAAAATGTAAGCTTGCTGTCCACCAAAAATCCCCAAGTCTTTTTCATTGGCAGTCTTACTCAGTAATTTACTATTAAGTAACATAGTCATAACATTTTATACGTCGACCAAAATGCATAATCTTACATTTGTCATCATTACACTTAATTTGCCAAGTCTCCGCCCATGCCTCCAGCTTCCTTAGAACCCCCCTGTAATATTATACTATTCTCCTCATTTATGGTTTCCTTACAGAGCTTAGTATCATCTGCCAATATGGACACCCTACTCTGTAAACCCTCTACCAGGTCATTAATAATGATATTAAACAGGAGAGGACTCAATACTGACAGGGAGGGATATTTGTTAATTTAATCCCTGCTTTTTACTGAATTAGGTGCAAAGCTGCCACAGTCGGGCCATTTAACCCCCTTAGAAGTTGCACTCAATGTTGACCTCAGGATCTAAGTGGTTTTGTAGAACAATTAAAAATAGAACATTTTTTCCATTAATGAAATTGGTATTGCCATGTTTTTAATGAATGATAACATTTGTACAATATTTATTCTGAATAAAAAATGCAATTAATTCCATAAACCAACCTCTCAATGACATAGAATAATAAAAATTTGGGGAGAAAGTCTATATTGTGCCAATAAAAATTAAGTCATCTTGCAAAGACAAGTCCTTGCACATAGATGGAAAAATAAAAAATGCATGAATCATGGTGATACAAATTAAAAAAAAAAATCAACTAAAGTAGAAAAAAGTAACAAAACCTATATTAATTTGGTATTGTCTTAATTGTTGTGACCATAAAGTAACATTAATTTATTATTTATACAGTGCTGTGAATGCCTACAAAAAAATTCTTGGCTAAATTGCTGTTTTTTCTCTATCAGCCCCAAATTCAATCCTTTTTGCCAGCAAAATGCAAGGTCTCTTAAAGCTACATTAAAGAGAAATTAAAAATGTTATGCGTGGTGGATAGAGATGAGCGAACAGTAAAATATTCGACTATTCGAATGAATATCGAACCCCATTATAGTCTATGGGAGAAAGTGCTTCGCTATAGGGGATCCCACCATTCGACTGAGGAGAGTCACCAAGTCCACTATGACACCCCAGGAAATGATGCCAACACCCTGGAATGCAACTGGGACAGCAGGGGAAGCATGTCTGGGGGCATCAAGTACCTTTATTATGTCGGGATCCCTGTCAGCTTGCGATATGCCGGAGCTGACCCAGTGAATGGCACACCATGACTTTGGATCAATACTCAAGAAATGAGTGAAAATGTTCATAGTGAAGCGGATTCAACCTGAATTTTCCAAAAGTTTCAGGTTTAACTAAAACCCAAAACTTTGGAAGTTAAATATTCGATTCAGAGCCAGCGTTGATTGGCCGAATGCTATATAGTGTATAGCATTCGGCAAATAAACGCTGGTTCTACAGCAGGCTCGTCCCTTGCTAGTCAGGAGAGAGCTGGCAGCTTGCTGTTATGAGTGAGCTTACTTTTTCTCATAGGAATGCATTGACCAGCGTTGATTGGCCAGTGGTACAGCATTCGGTTAATCAATGCTGATTCTGCCTGAGGAGGCGGAGTCTAAAATCGGTCCACAGTAGTTTCCATTATGGTCCGATTTTAGGCTCCACCTCCTCCGGCAGAACCAGGTTGATTGGCCGAATGCTGTACACTGGCCAATCAACGCTGGTCAATGCATTCCTATGGCGAGATGAAGCAGAGCTAGCCATGCGGTTAGCTCGGCTACACCGGACACTGGAGATGAAACAGAGCTCAGCTCTGCTACACCCAACGTCCCTCCAGCTACTCCTCCTGTCACACACATCTCTGGTGTAACAGAGCTCAGCACACACTCAGCTCTGCTACATATCTAAACTCTGTTATAGACATGTAGTAGAGCTGAAGTGTGCGCAGAGCTCTGCTACACACGAGATGTGTGTGACAGGAGGAGTAGATGGAGGGATGGTTGGGAGTATTGCAGAGCTGCTACACCAGAGATGTAGCAGATGCAGTGTGCACACTCTCCGATACTGCACACTCTGCTCAACTACACTCTGCAGAAGATACTGCACACTCAGCTCAACTACTCCGAAGTAGTTGAGCTAGAGGGCACGGCCCGATGTAGCAGAGCTGGCAGATGTAGCAGTCCGATGCAGCAGACTAACACACTCAGCTCTGCTGCATCGGACTGCTAACATTGGCCAGCTCTGCTACATCTCTGGTGTAGCAGCTCTGCACTACTCCCAACCATCCCTCCATCTACTCCTCCTGTCACACACACCTCGTGTTGCTACAGATGCTACATCTGCCAGCTCTCCTTACATCAGGCCGTGCGCTCAGCTCAACTACTCGGAGTAGTTGAGCTGAGTGTGCAGTATCAGACATTACTACGTGGGCGTTGAAGCAGAGCTGGGATTTTTAAAGACGATCCTATTCACTACACAGCATGTAGTCCAAAAATTTTTGGACCCCACGCTGTGTAGTGATTAAACTCCCCCCCCCCCCCGTCCCGTTGTCCGCTTACCTGCATAGCTGCAGCTCCCAGCTCCTCTTCTTGGTCCGGTCCTCTGTCCACATGTCTTCAGAGCACCCTGCCCCCTGCCTCCCGAGACTAGTATTATGGAGAAGGCAGGGGCTAAGGAGATGTGTGGGCGGATACTGGGAGGGGAGACGTGAGTGATGCACTCACGTCTCCCCGCCCACACTCTGCAGCTGCACTAAGCTCCGCTACTCCCTGCATCTCTACAATACTAGTCTAGGGAGGCAGGGCGCTCTGAAGAGGACAGAGGACGGGTGTTAGGGAATAGCAGACGATAATTCCCCAGAAGCTGCTGGTGAACCCTGGAGGGAGGGGCACAAGGGACAGTGAGCCCTAAGCTGAAGCCCCCCACTTTCCCTTCCTATTGCCAGACCCTATCCTAGGTAATAGGCGACAACCACGAAGACAGTCCCTCCCTGAATATGTGAAACACAAAACGCAGACAAGACGAACAACAACAAAGGGAGGTCAGCTAGCCAGGGTTCGGTAACAGGAGAGCGATGCAGGTGCCAAATCGGAGTCCAAAAGAATTGTCAGTAGGGAAGCCAGAGGTCAAGGATTAGAATACAAGTAAATAAACAGCAAGAGATACCAGAAGCAAGAGGCAATAACCGGCACCAGTGTGACTGTGAGCCAAGACGAAATAGGGGAGGAACAATCCGCCCTGAACCTGATAGGAAGGAAAGCTGTCAATCACAGGCAAGACAAAATCAAACACTTAATGGACAGAGGCAACATTGGCCAGAAGACGGGTGTGGTGCAAATGCAATCACAGACCTAGAGCTGAGTTCACACAGTGCGACTAAAAACTTTAACCAGATTATCAAACTGCACACGCCTCCTGCGCCGCAGCACGCGAGCAGAGGGTGGCGCAGAGGCCAGAACAGGCAGAGATGTTACAACGGGATAGGACGCCAGGGAAGGTGGGAGGGGAATCGATGTTTACTGCGTGGTATTCGACTGAGTACACCAATAACTATGCAAAGGGGGGTATTCGAATCGAATACTACTCGCTCATCTGTACTGGCCATGAGAGGCAGCATAGGATGTCCTGCACATATCGCTGACCTGTTAGTGTCCCTCATATCACTATTAGGGGGGTGCCTCTGTCATATGCGATGGCTCCCCAGATCATCATAATAACTCTTCAAGTCAAACTAAGAGGTTAATAGTGGAGGGAAATTAAAAGACCAGGTAGATTAGGTGAGGACTGATACACCCAGAATAGCTTTTAGAGAAGCCATTTCGCGACTACAATCAATTCTGCCAAGTGAGTTTATACTTTTGGTGTGGATATTTAAATGATAAAATTCTTTGCTTACACTTTCATGTATCACTGACTATGATTAGAAATGAGAGGTTCTTAGCGCACAGTATGGTATTGTGCGAGCCCATCTGCCACGTCACGGCGACCTCATTCAGATGGGTCCCTACCCTAAGACTTTACTTGTATAAGAAATGCTGTACTCCCCTATAAATAAGACCCCAGAGATCAAGTTCATAAAGACTGCTCTGTAACAGTGAGTATATTAGAAGGTAATCCCCTGTTCCATATATAAAGTGTTAGTGTAGGGACCCATCGCTATAAGGCCACTAAGTGGTCGATGGGCTCTATTATATATAGAGAATCTTTTTACATTATTGGTACTTCCTTCAAGACATTAACTTGACATTCCACACATTACATACAATTGAATTAAATGGCATGTAACGCCTTAGGTGCTAAGTTAACACTTGCTATATCTATCAGTTATAACTATCTATACACACATTTCAGTTAAAGAAAGTCATTTTGTAACAGCACAAAAATTAAATCTCCCCAAGTAGCACAGCAGAACCCCAATCCAGGGTTACTTACAAATCAGAAAAAAAATCTGATCCGTCAGCAACTTGTAGATTGATGGAAAAGTCCTTCTTTGTTTGGAAAGCATTACAGCACATATTGACCCACAAAGGTGTCTTTCTCATTTGATACACGGTCTGTATATATATATATACTAGCTGGTACCCGCGACTTCGTCTGCGGTGGACTGTAGAAGTGGGTATATACAGGGGTGGGTAAGGTTTTCTTACTGGTGTATAAGGTATGGGATATGAAATGTAACTTTGTATCTTGTTTTTGCAGTAATTCAGAGAATACGTGAGACTTTTGTGTTGAAGTTAATTTGTATTTGAGCTACTATACGGTGTTGTGAGAAACTTTACATAGTGACTTTGGGACAGAAGTATTTGAAGTTAACCCTTTCCCGCTGATGGCATCTTTTGATTTTCGTTTTTGACTCCCCTCCTTCTAAACCCCATAACTTTTTTATTTCTCCGCTCCCCAGAGCCATATGAGGTCCTTAATTTTTGTGGGACAAATTTTTCTTCATGATGCCACCATTAATTATTCTATATAATGTACTGGGAAGCAGGGAAAAAATTCAGAATGGGGGTGGATTTGAAGAAAAAATGCATTTCTGTGACTTTCTTACGGGCTCTTTGGTTTTATGGCGTTCACTGTGGAACCAAAATGACATGTCCCCTATATTCTGTGTGTCATTACGATTCCGGGGATACCAAATTTATATCGTTTTATTTACATTTTGACCCCTTAAAAAAAAATCCAAAACTGTGTTAAAAAATTATTTTTTGAAAAGTCGCCATATTCCGACGGCTGTAACTTTTTATATACGTAAGTGTACAGGGATGCATAGGGCGTCTTTTTTTGCGGGACCGGGTGTACTTTGTAGTTCTACCATTTTCGGGAAATGTTATTGCTTTTGATCACTTTTTATTCAAATTTTTATCAGAATCAAAACAGGGAAAAAAATGGCGGTTTGGCACTTTTGACCATTTTTCCCGCTACGGCGTTTACCGAACAGGAAAAATATTTGTGTAGCTTTGTAGAGCGGGCGATTTCGGGCGTGGGGGATACCTAACATGTATTTGTTTCACAGTTTTTAATTACTTTTATATGTGTTCTAGGGAAATGGGGGGATTTTGAATTTTTAATCCTTTTTATTTATTTTTTTATATTTTTTTTTACTTTTTTTGAACTTTTTTTTTTTGCATTTATTAGACCGCCTAGGGGTATTGACATGGGTGGGTGGTGTCCGCGGATTGTCAGAGCGGTGGGGGGTCAGCAAACATGGCTGCTCCGGAGCGTTAAAGAGAGCCTCCTGGAGTATCGTTAAGGTGAGGGGCAAAACACTGGCTGTTTTTTTTCATAACAATTTTTTGCTGCATTTTGCTATTTGGGCCTTTAGCCTTAAAGGGGACCTTTCATGTCCTCATCCTCATGGATTTGTGGTTTTCTATGCTCTTAGAAAGCAATGAGACTAGAATGTCATGAACACCCTTCTGACAGTGGGGAGAGATCAGAGCTGAAATTAACGGCACCAAAATCTCCAGCCCCGGGGCACATACTGGAAAAGTCGACCGTGCACTAAATTTAGCGCACTGTCGGCATTCTAGCGGTATATAAAAACTGTATATGTATGAGGACATGAAAGGTCCTCTTTAAGAGGTTTCAGTGAATACTGTATATAGAGATATGTGAAAAATACTTGACACTACATGACTATATAAATATATACTACTAAATATATAAAATATATATATATATATATATATATATATATATATATTCACAGCACACACTCCTTACCTATTATTGCATATAAGGAATAAATTACATAAAATGAAGTTCCTACATAGTTCATCTAAATCCAGAAATGGCTAAATACAAAACTATAATAAAATAAATATATAGAAATAAATATGTATATATGTGTCTACACTACACATCTTGTACTTAATCTTAAATACATATAGACATGTATATATATATATATATATATATATATATATATATATATATATATATATATATGTTCAGCACTCACAGTGAACATGTTATACATGCTACCTTAATACTACCCCTGTTGCCTCTATTATACTTTGCCCTATGAAGAAAGAAAGAAAGAAAGAAAGAAAGAAAGAAAGAAAGAAAGAAAGAAAGAAAGAAAGAAAGAAAGAAAGAAAGAAAGAAAGAAAGAAAGAAAGAAAGAAAGAAAGAAGAAAGAAAGAAAGAAAGAAAGAAAGAAAGAAAGAAAGAAAGAAAGAAAGAAAGAAAGAAAGAAAGAAAGAAAGAAAGAAAGAAAGAAAGAAAGAAAGAAAGAAAGAAAGAAAGAAAGAAAGAAAGAAAGAAAGAAAGAAAGAAAGAAAGAAAGAAAGAAAGAAAGAAGAAAGAAAGAAAGAAAGAAAGAAAGAAAGAAAGAAAGAAAGAAAGAAAGAAAGAAAGAAAAGAAAGAAAGAAAGAAAGAAAGAAAGATAAAATTATATAAGTTACCAAATCAGTCTATGACAGACATAATGGTGGCCATAAATATGTCCTGACAGAGGGGGAGCATCCACAATCTCTTCCTCTGGTGGTCCAGAGACCCCAGTCTCACCCAGTACTTTATCACATATAGTAATGATCCTCAGTATTACCATTGGATCTCTTCCCAAAGACGTCACCATAAAGTGATCACCGCGTCAGAGCCGATCACACAGACGTCCGTCTCCCATCATCACTGACCAGTAACTGACTGCAGACCACTGGTTTTTCAAATTCAGATCCAGCAATGCTATTAGGTGCAGTTACCATGGTGACATGTGCAGCTGAGGATTAACTCGTTATATGCCAATATTGCTTTGGCAGGTTTCCGCCCGCACTCCTAATACAGTCTGATAGGGAATTTAGATTGTGAGCTCTATATGGGACAGTGTTGACTATATAGGAAAAGTGCTGTGGAATATAATGGCACTATATAAGTAAATAAAATAAATACAGGCCTTCTTTTCAGTATTTTTCATTGCTATATGAGGATTGTTAGGATAAAGTACATACATATATATTACTTACTGATTAATATACAAGTATATTAACTCTTTTTAGGGAGTGGAATGCCAAACAGTGCTGCAGTCATGCTGAATGCACAATGGGGTCAAACACCCCTGTTCTCAGGATTAGTGGGGATCCGAGTGATCAGATGTCCCCCTATCCAATGGATAGAGGATAAATATTCTCCATGGCGTAACCATTTTAAGGAATATCCCTGATAATCAGAACAAGAAACATTACACACAGTCATTCTTGTTAACATTTTCGGAAGGGTTAATGGCGCAATTCTGAACCATGTGCCCCCAGCTACATAATGTGTGAATGAGGCCTCAGCATTGAGTGGAGAGCCACATACCTGAGCATGCCGTCCTCTTCAAGCTATCAAGCTCAAGTGAGCCTAGATGGCTCAGGTTAAGAACTTTAAACATTCCATACCAATTGTGATGTCACATGGTACCTATGATGTCATAAGCCCTGTGATGTCATTGTAACTGAACTCTTGTTTTCTTTTTTCAGCTATGTTTTATTTATTTGTACATTTTAGACAAAAACATAATAATAATGAAAAAAGTAAGACATACAAACATCACTGCAGTACACTACTAACAGATGACAGTGCAAGCATTGTACTACAATACCTATTGCATCTATAAAGAAAATATACACCATCAATTACAATAGTCCTAACAACAGTCCTTATCAGTCATAGTATTAGCCTCCTCAGTGTGAGCTATTCCCCAGAACTGGTCAGGTCTAGAGATGAGCGAACACTATTCGAAACAGCCGTTTCAAATAGCATGCTCCCATAGAAATGAATGGAAGCAGCCGATACGCAGACTTTGCCGGCAGCCAGCCGCTTAACCCCCCCCCCCCCCCGTGCCGGCTACGTCCATTCATGTCTATGGGAGCGTGCTATTCGAAACGGCTGTTTCAAATAGTGTTCGCTCATCTCTAGTCAGGTCCTTTTTGCTCCTTAGTGGTCAGGTTCTGAACTGAAGTAGTATTCAGCCAGCTCACAGTGAAATGACTAAATCCCTTACTCCAGAGGACCTCACCAGTCTGAATTCCAAAGAAAAGTACAAATTCTTATGACCCCCCTTTGCAAAAAACCCACAGGAGAGGGGATAACTTGTTGCAGATAGCTCCTGTAAGTCTACCCCCGCATTGCCAGCAATTATTTCCTGTGCACCCCCAAACAAGCATTCCATAGCTCTCTCCACCATAGTGTTAATAAGACAGCTCAGAATATCCCAAATAAGTTTCACATAGCTCACCATGAATCTTTTAAGGCCAAAGCCCAACGTAACACCACAGCAAAAACTGCAGCGTATTCCAGTCCCTGTAACGTGGATAGCGAATCCCATCCACTCATTGCAGAAAAATACCCGTAGCAGAAATTTTACGATTTCCAAAACAGTTGCATTCTGGGAAATTGCAGCATGTCAATTATACCTATGGAAAAACCAGTGGTTTCCCTATAGGTATAATGGAAGTAGAACGTCCGCAGAGGAAAACTCTGCAAACTTTGTGTGAAGAGTTGTGTGGGAAATCACTATGCGTTTCCACAGCGTTTTTTTGCTGTGTCCAGCTACTTGGGGCCTTAGCCTAAAGCACATTATCAATCGCGCATGCACCACCAATGGAGGAGTTTCTTTGTGCCTCTCATGCAAACCTAACACAGATATGAAAGATTCCTCCATTATTCATTAGCCTCTTGTGCATCGCCACCCCCCCCTCTTTCTGAATGTACTGTACCTTCAGTGCATGGAGCACACAGAAGCAGCCCTCAGCTCTCCATGTGTCCCCCCACCCTGCACCCCACATCTCTCCCCCCACAGTATACCCTGCACTCCAAATCTCTCCACCCACATCTCTCCCCATCACACTACACCATACACCCTACAACTCTCGGCTATAGTACACCATACACCCCACATCTCTTCTCCCACTACACCATACATCCTACATCTCTCACCCCCACTACACAATGCACCCCAGATCTGTCCCACCACAGTACACTGTGCACCCCATATATCTCAGCCCCATAGCATACCATGCACCCCACATCTCTTCCCCACATTAGACAATGCACCCCACATCTCTCCAACCCCACACTACAACATGCACCCTACAACTCTTACCCCAGAGTACACCATGCACCCAGGATCTCCACCCGACAGTACACCATGCACCTACATCTCTCAGCCCCACTACACAATGCACCCCAGATCTATCCCCCAGATTTGTCCTCCCCTCCACACTACACAATGCACCTCACAGTACACCAGGCACTTCACATCTATCCATGTTCCTCCACTACAATAGGATACAACTTTATTACAGTAAAGACGTTCCTGCAGCAAAGACACGGCTACCCAGTAACAAGACTAGAGAGTCATGTGATTGTGATGTCAGAAGGTCCTTGCTGAGTATAAACCAGGCAGGAGAGCAGAGCAGGCACACACATGTGACATGGTCATGCTGTGTCACATGTCCCTCCATGTCACAAGCTCAGTGGTCAGAGGAGGAGTGTCAGGGAGCAGGCGGAGCCACGTCAGGCTTTGCTTCAAAATAATGAGAGAGAAGTAGAAATGAAAATGAATGTCTATGAGTAGGTTTATTATTTATCTTTGTGCTACACATTACAAATTATAAGCTATAGTGGACAACCCGTTAAAGGGATCCTATCAATCAGATGGCTTTTTTGTGCCTACCACATTGGAATAGCCTTAAGAAAGGCTATTCGTCTCCTACCTCTAGATGTCTTCTGCGAGCTGCTGTTTCATAGAAATACCGTTTTCGCCAGTATGCAAATTAGTTCTCTTGCAGCACTGGGGGCAGGCCCAAGAGCTCAAACAGCACTGGGGGCGTCCCCAATGCTGCCAGAGAACTTTCCAGCA
The DNA here is from genome assembly GCF_031893055.1 of Leptodactylus fuscus. Lineage (NCBI taxonomy): Eukaryota > Metazoa > Chordata > Amphibia > Anura > Leptodactylidae > Leptodactylus > Leptodactylus fuscus. The sequence continues at coordinate 44,392,232 of NC_134272.1, forward strand.
CCGCTTTCATCTACTTCAGGAATGTTGTCTTCCTGTGTTTTCTTCCGGTGGAGGCTTTGAAACTTGTAGGCCTCGGGCAGAGCCTACTGCGCATGCCCACAGTCCACAAGAAGATGGCTGCGGCCGCAGCCATTTTTATTGTGGCCGTGGGCATGTGCAGTAGGCTTTGCCCAAGGCCTACAAGTTTCACCGCCTCTGCCGGAAGAAGACACAGGAAGATGATGTTCCTGAAGAAGTTGGAAGCGGTGCTGGAAAGTTCTCTGGCAGTATTGGGGACACCTAGAGTGCTGCGAGAGAACTCATTTGCATACCGGCAAAAAACGGTATTTCTACGGAACGGCGGCCTGGAGAAGACATCTAAAGGTAGGAAACAAATAGCCTTTCTTAAAGGGTTATTCTCATCACGCTTGTTCACCAACCTGCTTGCTGTGTGCTCTCTTCACTTCCTGGTTTTCTTGGCACATTGGTGGGCGGGGTTTCACTTGCTCTGCTATCTGCTATGTTTGCAGTCAGTAATGAGGGATTGGTTGAAAATGAATTACCACAGCATGAAGCTGATGTAGCAGAGCTGGATTTGAGTCAGTTTGTAATACATACAGAGGTATCGGACTCCCTGTCTCAGCCCTTATCAGCCAAATTCAATTAAACCGACTGATAAGTGGAAGAGCAGGAGATAAGAGCTCAGAAATCCCGGAGCTCTCACCTCCCCCTCTCCCTATCTGAGCAGATCCTTTGCTTGTCTGTAGCAGCGACATACACAGCTCAGAGCTGCTCCCATCGCTCAGCTCCTCCCTCCCCACTGAGAGCAGGCAGCTATGTCACTTGGGACTGAGCTGATAAGCCCGTGGTCTGGGGCCTGTGGTAATAGAAATGCATGTTTTGATAAAGCAATGTATTTAGAAAAAGTCTTATATCCACATAAACTAGCAGTATAGATAGGATCCTTGTTATGGGACAAGCCCTTTACGGCTATTCCGATGTGGTAGGCACAAAAAATGCCATCTGATTGATAGGATCCCTTTAATATTATAGCTAAATAGGCTTTAAATGTATAACTTAAAATCTAGACCTGTCAGGCAAATTCCGAGTTCGTATTTGGAATCAGCGCACTCATTTTAGTATATATTCACATGTTCTTCTCTCAGTAGCAAAATCATTGTTGCGTGGTGTAATAAAACCATTAAACCAGATGAAGTGTTCCCAAGAAAGCTGGGTAACACAGTCCACAAGCCATGTCATATACATGGCAGGGCCTCCTAACCAGACCACAGAAAAGACGCAATACCATTCCACTGACAACAAGATAAAGAGTCTGTAATGAAACTGGATTTGTTTTCAAGTTTCTTGACCTTTAGTTTTTAGAACTAAATGTTTCAAAAATGTAACCGCTAAATCGCATTTAATGGATAAGATATTAATAGCAAAAATAGCACCCTTATTGTCACTGTGTAATAAGATAATTTTATCTTTAACCCCTTAGTGACTGGCCTGTTTTGGACCTTAAAGGGGTAGGCCACCCTTAAGCTGAAAAAACCACAGTGCCCCAGGCAACCCAGAAAGATGGTTATAGGACAAAAGCGCTGTAAAAATGAAATTTATCTTACTTGGTCCCCCTTCAAAATGAAATTTTGCTGTGTAAGCTCAGCTGGCCTGTGTGGGCGGGACATCAATAAACTGAAGGTGAAACTCCTGGCTTGCATTCCAGGCTGAGGCACATCACAGCGCTGTCCACACATAGGATGTGATCACACAGCTTAATTCACCTCAGCACCTCCGGCTAGCAGAATGCGCTCACAATGGCTGTCACTGTCACAACACAGGGCTGAATCCTAGGGGTCCTGCACAACTAATAGCCGCTGAGGGCCACTATGATTCATCCCATTCGAATGGAGCCCCAAAACACCTGCTTTAGTGCTAAATTCAAATGGACTAATCAATAAAATGCCAGCCAATACCTTTGATTACAATAGGGTTGTGACTACATACTTTACTCGGTAATGACCTGCTCCTTATCAGTTATAGTATTAGCCTCAGTGTGATCTATTTCCCATTACTGGTCAGCACTAGTGTTGAGTCGAATACCTCGCCGGCGTGTAATCGGCCCGAACACCAAGGCGTTAAACGCATCACTCACGTCTCCCCTCCCAGTACCCACCCACACTCTCCTAAGCCACAGGCCTCGCCTGTAACACTAGCCTGGGAGGCAGGGGCGCGCACGGTGCTCTGCAGGCATGTGAAGTAAACAGAAGAGGAGCGAGAATAACAGGGAGCGGCAGCGCTTCTGTGTAGGTATGTTGAGCGATCGGGATCAGAATTCCGTTCCTGATCTTTTTTAGGCAAGATCGGAACCTGATCACGATCGTGAAATTTACTCAAGTATTACCCCCTTAAGGTATTCATTGAGGGGTATAGTGAGCATTTTGACCCTATAGCCGTTTCACAGATTTTAGTAACCTTGGGATATCTAGGTTAAAATTTACTAAAATGTCCCTTTATCACCAAAGTTTTCATTTTCACAAGGGGTTAAAGGAGAAAAAGCCCCCCACAGTTTGTTAAACAATTGCTCATGAACACGGCAATACCCCCCCATATGTGGTCATAATCTACTGTATGGGTACTTGGATAGCAACAAAAGCATGGCATAATTGGGAAAATAGGGAGAAAATCCTCTATAACCACATGGGGCCCAAAGAACAATGTATGTCGGTATAATAACAAATTGGCACTCCAAGAACCTACCAAATGCATCAATCACACAAAGAAAAAAGGCTGGAAGTGCTCAATGTAAGTAAAAATGTACAAAAATATTTTATTGATCAGTAAATAAATAGAAAAAACAAGTGAGGGAAACACATACAAGTATGGTCCCCCATAGGAAGTCACGGTACGCTGAAACGCGCATTGGGTTGGGCCTACTGACAGTATTGTGGACTCATTTATGCTGTAACATGGGTATGTTTTTACTGCTTTTTTCATGACACCTTCATGCATACTTATTTTTATATGTGTGACCTACTGATGCTGCTCAGCCACTGGGTTGCACCCTGTGTACAGTATATTTAGCACATATTTACTATTCCTGATAGGTATTAGTGACCTGATGCTGTCCAGTTATTGGGATTTATAGATATATTTATTCTGTACGTATTTAGCACACTCTCACTATCCCTGTTCCTCTCCCCATACTTGGGGCTTGAACTAGTCATCTGTATTTTAGAGGATAGGTACTGGCATCTTCAGATATATGGGTTTTCCCCTTTGTTGAATATGCACCATATGCATCATTCTTATGTGCAGTATAATCATTCTTCTATGCATATGTATTGTTACATTTGATACATTTATTGGAGTATATATATCATGCATTTACTGTCCTCAACCCTGTCAGCGGCCTGTTTTTGCTGTCTCTCTACTTGTATGTGTTTCCTTTATTTGCTTTTTGTATTTATTTACTGATTAATAAAATATTTTTGTACATTTTTACTTATTTTGACCACTTCCAGCCTTTTTTCTTTGTGTGATGTATGGGTACATGATGGGGCTCAGAATGGAAAGAGCACTATTTGGCTTTTAAAGGGCAGAATTTGCTGGAATAGTTTTCAGGTGCCATGTCGCATTTGCAGCACCCCTAAAGTATCAATACAATGGAAACCCCTTAAAAGTGACCCCCCCCCCCCCCATTATAAAAACTACACCATCAAGCAATGTATCAAGGGGTATTATCATTTTGAGCCTAAAAATACTTCCCAAAAATTGATGTACAAAATGAAAATTGGAATTTTTAAAGATATATGCCATTTCTGTGCACAATACATTGCACCCACTTTGTGTTGTCAGAGACCTGCACTCCTAAAATTATTAAGTGGGCCATCCCGAGGGGCAAAAAATTGTATATGTAGGTTTAAACTGCTGCATGAGCACACAGCAGGGCTCAGAAGGGAAGGTGCTTTTTAGATTTTGGGGTACAGATTTAGAGAGACTTTCTGGGCACCATGTTGTTTTTGCAGAGTTCTGGAGGTGACAGTAAACTGGAATTCCACAAGAAGTAGCCCCATTTTGTAGAGGCCATTTTAGGGTCTCTACAAATGTGACCAACAATCTAAATCTGCACTCCAAAAGCACGTATTCCTTCACATCTGCGCCCTGCTGTGAACCTAAACGGCAGTGTATGCCAACATGTATGACACTAGTTTAACCCCCTCACAGGAGTTACTAATGGTTATTTGGCCATAGAAGTGCCTTACATGTTATGATCTCAAAAACAAAAGGGAATATGGACACCGAGCAGACCGTAGTGTAGTATTTTTATAAGCGTTTAGAACGTTAAACAGAGGAATGACGCTCACCTTGTAGGGTTGTGAGCCCAAGTCACAACTCTGAAATCGCAATACAAGGAGACCGAAGGGTTAATCTTCGGATTGAAGCAGCATGTTCCTAACACCACATGGGTGTATAATCGTATACACAAAGGACCAATCCGGATGAATACGGCAAAAAAGGAACTGCACTCTTCTTATTGGCGAATACAGATGTATTGGCATCAAACTCACACACAACGCGTTTCGGGCGTATAACCACGCCCTTCTTCAGGTGCAATAGTTTCGTCTCCTCTCCTTTCGCCGCGACGTCTTCTCGCGAGAGTATGTTTGTATATGTTGCCATGTTTATTCTGTGTTCATTTGTGTAATGTTGTTAAGCTATCGTTCTCTGGTTTCACTTGTCCTAGTGAGCTGTGGTCTCCATAGCAACACACACTATGGTGGTTGGATCTGTAGCTGGAACAGGAAATAGTCATAGCAGGGAGAAGAAGTAGTATTCTGTAAGCAGCCAGGGAAGGAGAAGCAAGGAGAAGTGTGGCAGTGGCCATCTTGTGTTTCAGACACTGTGTGCTGTGAGGATTGCCAGGGCAGGGCAGAGAAGCTGTGTGACAGCGCCCTGCATCACCATCAGTTAGAGGACAGGATTATATCAGGCTAAGCAGAGTTATAACCCTGGCAGCCGGCACCTACCTCTACAAGGTAAATGAGCCCCTGCAGTAGACCAGAAATTGGACCTGCAGGCATCTTAGACTCTCTGCTAATACATGGGAAGGTGTCAGCCAGCTACAAGCCACTGTGCCACAGCTCACTGCTACAGGACAAGTGAACCAGCAGATGCCTGTTACAATAAAGCAGTGAGCACTTCTACTGATCCTGGCCTGGACATTGCCTTCTTTCCTAGGCCCTGGGCAAAAGCTCTTTGTTAGAGGGAGCACTGGCACCTACATCACCATCTCCAGCCCAGGGACCAGAAGGTGTTTCAATACACAAACTGGCGTCACAACTAACTGACTCTACCTATTACCCTGTGCACCTCTCCTGGGAGTTCTGGTGCCTATAACGTCACCGTGACAGTTCAGCCTCCTGCACGGTTCTCCCAGGGTGGTCGCACTAGTGTACCCCAGATAACGTACTTAATGCCATATGTGGGTATAAACTGCTGTTTGGGCACAGCCAGGCACAGAAGAGAAGCAGCCCTATTTTGGTTTTTGGAGAACAGTTTGGTTTTTGGATGTCATGCCACTTTTGCAAAGCCCCTGAATTGTCAAGAAAGTGGAATCCGCAGACATGTCACCCCATTTTGGACACTACTCCACTGATGGGATTTATCAAGTGACGTAGCGAGCATTTTTTTTTAAATGGATCCTATCATTAAAACTGAAATTTTTGTCCCTAACACGCCTTAACAAAGGCTATTCTTCTCTTGCCTTTAGATGTCTTCTCCGCACCGCCGTTCTGTAGAAATCCCGGTTTTCATTGGTATGCAAATGAGTTCTTTTGCAGCACTGGGGGTGGTCCTCAGAGCTCAAACAGCACTGGGGGCACCCCAATGCTGTGAGAGAACTCTCCAGCGCCGCCTCCATCTTCTTCAGGAACCGGTCTCTCTTTGCGTCTTCTTCCGGCAGTGGCTTCAAACTTCTAGGCCTCAGGCCTAGGGAAAAGCCGACTGTGTATGCCCGCCAGCCAAAAGAAAATGGTCGCTAAAAGACCTGTTCCTTTCAAACTGATAGGGCAACTGTCTGAAAAAAAAAAAAAAAAAACTTTATCGAATCTGCCCTTTCCTTACCACAGAAAATTTACAAAACTGGCAAATTCGCAAAGTATTTTTAAAAAGTTTGCCTTGTGGTCACAAAAACCAACACAATTGACAGTAACAGTTTAACATATACTATGTAGTATTTGTTTTTTCTTGGTTCAACAATAAAAATAATGAGATACAAAAAAAACCTTTCCTCACCGAATCCCTGCCAGGACAAAGAACACAAAATCTGTTTTACCTTTTTAACAAAATGTTACATTACAGCAAGGCATTCAATTTAATGATGAATATCTTTAAAAAGAGGAAATGTCAGTTATATATCCACATGATGAAAAATAATCGTGTTCACAAATTTTACAGTGCTAACCAAATTATTCTACTTTATATATAGAAATATATCAATGCATATTATGTGATTTTTCATTGTAGTAAGAGACAACCTGATTTATGTTATGTTCACGGTCATTTTTATAATGATGCATTAAAATTGCAATTTAATTACATTTTCAAATGTTTTGTGTCCCCTTGTTGAAGTTAGGAAGCAATAAGACTGAGCTTTACTGGTTGAATGGTTCAAATAATGGAAAATGAAGTTCAGTTTTCCAAATGTAAAACAATGCACTTCAAGAGAAAGAGAAGGAGAGAGAGCCCGCTGAGTATTGTATTGGCAGTTCTGTGTTAGCCAGTATCTCAGAACAGAAGGGTTTAGTTTGAGACAGGAAGAAAGAAATTGACATTTTGCTGTATGGAGAACTAGTGAGACCACATCTGGAATACTGTGTTCTGTTTTGGAGACCCCTCCTACAAAAAGACATAAAATATATAGGGCTGAATCATAAAAATATCAGGAGAAACTTCAAGAACTTATTCTGTGTTGCCTTGAAGAAGGAAGGGAAATAAGATAAGATAATTCTTTAATAGTCCCACAATGGGGAAATTTCAGTGATACAGTTTCATAGATGGTACAGTAGTATATAACAAGAGAGAAACACATACAAGCTCATGACAGATAGAGAAATCCTAGGAATCATAGCAACTAAAAAGAAAGAAACACAGACACACTGCAGGATCATTTAGTTCTCTGTGCGGAGTGATGTTAATAACACAGCCTGACCGTGGTTGGAGGACACGAGGAGGGGTCACAGCATGTAGATATAACAGGCAGAAACGTTTTTTTTGCAGAGGTGGGGGACATAAGCAGCGATCATGATAACATGTGGTAGTTCTTTGGTAGGTAGTGAGATCTCCTGCTCACAGCTGATAGTTTGGTATCTTGCATCAGCACTATTGTCAATTAAAGAGGACCTTTCATCAGATTGGGCACAGGCAGTTCTATATACTGCTGGAAAGCTGACAGTGCGCTGAATTCAGCACACTATCGGCTTTCCTGATCTGTGCCCGGTGTCAAGCGCTATCGGTCCCGGTAAAGTAGCGCTTTACAGTCAGAAGGGCGTTTCTGACACTTAGCCAGGGACGCCCTTCTGCCCAGCAGCGCCTATCGTGCTGTACTGTGTGAGCGGGGAGTAACTCCCCCCTCCCGTTCCTGATAATACTCGTCTATGGACGAGCTGTGTGAGCAGAGGGAGGGGGCATTCCTCTCCGCTCACACTGTACAGCAAGATAGGTGCTGCTGGGCAGAAGGGCGTCCCTGGCTAACTGTCAGAAACGCCCTTCTGACACTAAAGCGCTATGGTAACGGGACCGATAGCGCTTTACACCGGGCACAGATCTAGAAAGACGACAGTATGCTGAATTCAGCGCACTGTCAGCTTTCCAGCAGTATATAAAACTGCATGTGCCCGATCTGATGAAAGGTCCTCTTTAACCACAAAAAATGCCCCAAATGTCCTTCATCACAAGCCCTCCTCCTTTCTGCTTACCACTGTGTTCTACTACCCAAGAAGTCTGAAGACATCCAGGTATACATGGTGCTGCTCTCTTGCCAAGCTTCCATAAACTCATGGAGTAGGTGGGTGATGGTAGGCTCCCAGGCTGTAGCAGAGTCCCACGTGTCCACAGTAAAAGAAAGAAATACCAGTCAGCTGTAGGCATCTTCACACATCAGCAATAGACGCCAAAAATCATCTCCTTGAAAGAAGAAATCCACACTTCCATGTAGGTTACTCCTCCATGCCGCATGGTGTCCATGCTGTCCTTAGCTCCTGGGGGGATGATAACAGGCACATGTGCAAACAGGAAAACTCTAGCTGAGTCAGGTCTTGAGTCTTGTCCATGCTTAACAATAGAAACAAAAGAAAAAAAAAATCCACAGGGTCTTCCATCCGATTTATAGTTGCTAATTCATAGTGCTAGGTTGCTTGGTTAGAGGATTCTTGAAGATACAGACAAAAAGAGTGAAAAGGAAAGATAAAGGTTGCTCTCAGCTTGGAGCTCTGTATCAAGGCAGCCACTCAGAGCGGCGCCATCTTTACTTGACAAAAAAAAAAAAAAAAATGTGGGACATGATTGAAACGTTTAACTCCCTCAAGGACATGGCTAAAAACTGCCTTAACAACATGGACCCATTTCTCAAAACTGGCAAGTTTTATCTTATATGGCATTAACTTTAAATAACCCGAGTGATTTTGAGATAGTTTTTTCGTGACACATTGAACTTCACATACAGTCCTATGAAAAAGTTTGGGCACCCCTATTAATCTTAATCATTTTTAGTTCTAAATATTTTGGTGTTTGCAGCAGCCATTTCAGTTTGATATATCTAATAACTGATGGACACAGTAATATTTCAGGATTGAAATGAGGTTTATTGTACTAACAGAAAATGTGCAATATGCATTAAACCAAAATTTGACCGGTGCAAAAGTATGGGCACCTCAACAGAAAAGTGACATTAATATTTAGTAGATCCTCCTTTTGCAAAGATAACAGCCTCTAGTCGCTTCCTGTAGCTTTTAATCAGTTCCTGGATCCTGGATAAAGGTATTTTGGACAAACAATTCAAGTTCAGTTAAGTTTGATGGTGGCCGAGCATGGACAGCCCGCTTCAAATCATCCCACAGATGTTCAATGATATTCAGGTCTGGGGACTGGGATGGCCATTCCAGAACATTGTAATTGTTCCTCTGCATGAATGCCTGAGTTGATTTGGAGCAGTGTTTTGGATCATTGTCTTGCTGAAATATCCATCCCCGGCGTAACTTCAACTTCGTCACTGATTCTTGAACATTATTCTCAAGAATCTGCTGATACTGAGTGGAATCCATGCAACCCTCAACTTTAACAAGATTCCCGGTGCCGGCATTGGCCACACAGCCCCAAAGCATGATGGAACCTCCACCAAATTTTACAGTGGGTAGCAAGTGTTTTTCTTGGAATGCTGTTTCTTTTTGGACGCCATGCATAACGCCTTTTTTTTATAACCAAACAACTCAATCTTTGTTTCCAAAATGAAGTTGGCTTCTCCAAATGTGCTTTTGCATACCTCAGGCAACTCTATTTGTGGCGTACGTGCAGAAACGGCTTCTTTCTCATCACTCTCCCATACAGCTTCTCCTTGTGCAAAGTGCGCTGTATTGCTGACTGATGCACAGTGACACCATCTGCAGCAAGATGATGCTGCAGCTCTCTGGAGGTGGTCTGTGGATTGTCCTTGACTGTTCTCACCATTCTTCTTCTCTGCCTTTCTGATATTTTTCTTGGCCTGCCACTTCTGGGCTTAACAAGAACTGTCCCTGTGGTCTTCCATTTCCTTACTATGTTCCTCACAGTGGAAACTGACAGGTTAAATCTCTGAGACAACGTTTTGTATCCTTCCCCTGAACAACTATGTTGAACAATCTTTGTTTTCAGATCATTTGAGAGCGGGCTGTCCATGTTCGGCGACCATCTAACTTAACTGAACTTGAATTGTTTTGTAGAAAGAAATGGTCCAAAATACCTTCATCCAGGATCCAGGAACTGATTAAAAGCTACAGGAAGCAACTAGAGGCTGTTATCTTTGCAAAAGGAGGATGTACTAAATATTAATGTCACTTTTCTGTTGAGGTACCCATATTTTTGCACCGGTCAAATTTTGGTTTAATGCATATTGCGCATTTTCTGTTAGTACAATAAACCTCATTTCAATCCTGAAATATTACTGTGTCCATCAGTTATTAGATATATCAAACTGAAATGGCTGTTGCAAACACCAAAATATTTAGAACTAAAAATGATTAAGATTAATAGGGGTGCCCAAACTTTTTCATAGGACTGTAAGTGGTAAAGTTAATCAATATTTTTTGCATGTATAAAAAAAATAGAAAATGTAATGAAAATTTGGTAAAATTTGGAATTTTAAAAATGTTAAATGTGAAATGCTCAGATAGTTACCCAGGCTAGGATAATTGCATAGCTGAAATGGTTGAAAAAAGGCATATGTCCATCAAATTCACCCAGGACATGGGAAAGGCTTCGATATTCTATACATTTCCATAAGCATCAACAGTGTTTTTTTTATTCATCTAATCCTTTTTTGAAGCTGTCAGCTGTGACCTTTGTGACTACTGTGACCAGCTCTTGGGGTAGGCTATTGCACAAATTCACAGTGCTTATACTGAAGAAACCTTGTCAGTTCTTGAGATAAACCATTTTTCTCCTTTGGACAGGGGATTGCCTCCTATTTAAATGTACTTCACCTGTATCGGTTTCCTGATTGTCCAGCCTGGAGACTGGTATAGGTGCAGAGTATGTCATTGGAAGGAGCTGACACTCACAAGTAAGTAGTACATGGCTCCAAGAAACAAGCTGCTTACTGCAGTACTCTGTTACAGTGCAGGGCAGGAACAGGTTAATTGCTGGCTGGCATTATGTTCTTACTATGGTGAATGATACTACTGTAAGTAGTGAAGTGGTTGGCACCATGAGAAGAACATTATACAGTAAAAGCAGCTATTTGTGGATTATACTATGATGGCACCAGGGAATCTGGTAATAAGTTGTTGAGGTGATAGTGTTTAGTCCTGATACAGTGGTTTGATATCTATTTGATAACTCTGTATGTACCAGTGATAGGCACAGCAGTACATCTTTAACACAATGTGACTACATAGTATAGACTACATAACATAAGATTTCAGCATTTGTGGCCCCACTTTTAATTTTGCCTGGGGCCTCACTTAGTTTTAATCTGGTGCTGCTTTAGGTACTGTGTTGAGGCTCATAAGTTTATAGTACAGTATGATACAGGGGAAACGTATAACATAAAGACTAGAGATGAGCGAGTAGTATTCGATCGAGTAGGTATTCGATCGAATACTACGGTATTTGAAATATTCATACTCGATTGAATACTACTAGCTATTCGCAGTTAATATTCGATTCAGAGCCAGTGTTGATTGGCCGAATGCTATAAAGTGTATAGCATTCGGCAAATCAACGCTGGTTCTGCAGCAGGCTCGTGCTTGCTAGTCAGGAGAGCTGGCAGCTTGCTGTTATGAGGGAACTTACTTTTTCTCATAGGAATAAATTGACCAGCATTGATTGACCAGTGTAAAGCATTCGGCCAATCAACACTGGTTCTGCTGGAGGCTCGTCTGTGAGGAGGCGGAGTCTAAGATTGGACCACAGAAGTCTCCATTATGGTCCGATTTTAGACTCTGCCTCCTCACAGACGAGCCTCCGGAAAGACCAGCGTTGATTGGTCGAATGCTGTACACTGGCCAATCAACGCTGGTCAATTCATTCCTGGTCAATTCAATTCATTCCTTTGAGAAAGAGAGTCAGCTCCCTCATAACAGCAAGCTGCTAGCTCTCCTGACTAGCAAGGATGAGCCTGCTGCAGAACCAGCATTGATTTGCCACAGGCTCGTCTTTGCTAGCCGGGAGAGCTGCCAGCTTGCTGTTATGAGGGAGCTGGCTCTCTTTTCTCTTTCTGCTTTTATATGTATACTAGGGAAAGTAGGTGATTTATATAAATAAATATAATTTTTTTATTTAACATATTTTTACATTTTTTTTAAAAAATAATTTTTATTAGCTCCTACCTAGGGAGCTTGAACCTGTAATCATTTGATTGTAAGTCCCCATAGACAGCAATACAAGTGTATTGCTGTCTATGTGAGATTCTGTACATTACTATTGCAGCTGGTCATAGACTAGCTGCTATAGTAATACTGCTATGATAGGCCTGGGAGCCTTCATTAGGCTCCCGGCTGTCACTGGAACAGGTCGGCTCCTGCGACCTCATCGCACAGGAGCCGGCCTACAACTTTAAAGGTATGGGGCCGATGGGGACCTGCCCTGGGGGGGTGTTTTTGGGGTGTGGGGGGTTAAGTTTTAATGCCCGCAATTAGAGTACATTCTGATTGCGGGCATTAGCATCGGGCCTCCGCGTTAAGCAGAAGAGACGTCACCATTGGCTTTACATACTCCTGCTGCTGCAGGAAGCCAGCGGCGGCAGGAAGGTTGCGATCCCGCTCCTCCACCCCCTGCCCCACCATATACCCGGTGTATAAGACGACTCCCAACTTTTCAGAAAAGTTTTGGGGGTTAAAAAGTTGTCTTATTGATAGGGGGGAAAATGTACATTGTGAGCTCTATGTGGGGCTCACAATCTACATAAAAAAAATGCATTTCCGCCGTGTTTTTTTTCCTGTGGTTTTTTTTTGCATTTTTTACCTATGTGGGGCCTTAGCCTTGGAGATACACCTTGTATTTTTACTACAAGTGAAAGGAAAGCATTATTGTAACTTTAACTAAGGATGATCTCAGCCACTAAGGCTTCAAAAACGGATATTCTTCCATGTTTCCTTGGCTTTTCCAGTGAAGAGCACATTTATACAACTCATATACTTTGTTCCCTGAACCTGTTTTTTCCATGGGCTGAGCTGTCTATTTATTGTTGACTCAGAAACCATGAACTTTTTCTGCTTTACATAATCCTCATTTTTTCAGCACCTTCTAAAGGATGAGAAGAATAAAGAGATATATGACTATCTCAATTATCTAGCTTTCGAAAAGTGATCAAAGGGATGAATACTGAGACGCAAAGATATCTTGTAATCAGTCTCGGCTATCGTAGTATGAGTGAACTGTCTTCGTCTCCTCAGCAGTGGTGAACGTTTTTAAATTAAAAGGATTATTTTTTATCTTTCTACAGTTATCTATGATCATTACTTTTCAACTCTGACTATAGATATGATTTTCATCGCAAAATAGTCCTTGCTTAAGTTGAATAGTTCGTTCCAGTGAAAACTTTTTTTGCTTGTACCATCTTTCTATTTTCCAATTTTATATAGTACACTGTATATTAACTATATTAATATTTCACTGACTACAACTGTCAATAATCTGCATCTTTTATAATGCATAACCAACCAGAAAGTAGCACCACTATTAGACAGGGCTATTATTGGCAACACGTGTTCCTAGAAGCGCTCATTGCTAATAATAGCCCTGAATATCGGACTGTATAACACGACCTTAAGTTTACAAATTTGGCACAATATAAATTATTTCCATTGTTTTGCTCTGATTCCACAGTGGAATCTCCACACAGTATAATGTCCCATAGTGACCTCTGCACAAAATGTAATGTCCCATAGTGTCCTATTTGCAGTATAATGTCCCAAGGCAGCTCTCCACATAGCATAATGTTCCACAGTGGCACCTTCACACAGTATAATGTACTCTTTGCTGTATAATATCCCATATTGACCACATTCACTATGATTATACTCTGTGGTCTCAGAGTATAATGAGCGAAGGCCCATAATGATGCCAACGTAACCCATGTGACTGTTGAGGGCCCCAGCGGCTGTGATGTTATTCAAGAGGCTAGAAGACTTACGCCAGAGCCCATGACAGGTGAGTAACACTGTTAGTTATGCTTGATCATCTCCCCTGGGCCTTTATTCATTATAGTCGGGGGTCTGAAGACACCGCATAGAATAATACTCTTAAGTTCTGCAGCCTTACTTTCTGCTCCTTGATATAGATGAGCGAGTAGTACTCGATCGAGTAGGTATTCGATTGAATACTACGGTATTCGAAATACTCGTACTCGATTGAGTACTACTAGCTGTTTGAAGTTAAGATTCGATGCAGAACCAGCGTTGATTGGCAGAATGCTATACATTGCCAATCAACGCTGGTTCTTCTCTTACCTTTAGAAGTCTTCTCCCTGCGCAGCGTCCCCGCGTCCTCTTCCGGCTCTGAATTCACTCTGCTTAGGCATCGGGCCTGGGCAGAGTCGACTGAGCATGTCCGCTTGTAGTGCGGGCATGCACAGTCGGCTCTGCCCAGGCCCGATGCCTAGCAGAGTGAATTCAAGGCCGGAAGAAGACGCAGGGATGCTGCACAGGGAGAAGAATCCAGCCCAACCCTCACTCATGGACTTGGTAAATAGAATTTGATCAAATGTTGCGTACCCCTGAAACGAGCATTTCCTCCCATAGACTATAATGGGGTTCGAAACCCGTTCGAACAGTCGAACAGTGTGCGGCTGTTTGAATCGGATTTCGAACCCCGAACATTTTAGTGTTCACTCATCTCTACTCCTTGATCACCTGCATAAGTTATTTGCAAACAAATCAGGAAAATCTTCTGACAAATGTTAAAGGTTAGTCGATAGTATAATATGAAAAGCCCTACATACTCTTTTAATTTTTGGATTTTGTTTTTAACATTGCATGGCATTGTTTATATTATTTGTCTTATTTTTCATTATATGAAAAAAAGTTGGAGAAACACTGAACAAAATACAGTAATATGAAAAAAAATGCTTTTTTTTTTTAAATAAAGAAACTTCATGGCAATGCATAGTTTAATGGAAGTCTGAGGACTGGATACACACAGAGTACTTTGCAGCGCTCGTCATGGAGTTTTAGTTTGTGCTTTTAACAGCTTTTTTTTACATCAATACAAAACACTACAAAAAAATTGAAAAATACTTTTTCTAAGCGTTTAAAAAAAATGCATGTCTACATGAGCTCTTAGGCAAACGAGAGACAATACTGTGAAACATGTCAGTAATTAAACTGGCCATACCCATCGGATAATAGTTGTCTGAGCTAATTGTAAATACAGAATTATGAAGATTAACTGCATATTATTAACTAAACTTTCATACAATTATTTAAAAATTGATGAGCAGTATATGTACAGTGTATTAAAAAATAAAAATACCATCAATAGTAAAGTGGGTACATTTTGAAGCTTGAAATATAGGTTGCACATTAAGACCTTTTTCTGTAATCTGTAGAGTCATTACCAAGATTGCTTGAAGGCAGAAACATAAATGAAAGCTATAATTTGGTTCAAGGAAACAGTTTGAAATGTATAATGCCACAATTTTTCCTGAAGAAAAGACACAAACATTTGAAAAACCTTAACAATTATGAAAGGTTTTAAAAAAAACATTAAGTAGAACATTTTCCACTAAAAAGAGTCATAAAAAGAAGTTATGAAAATGGAATAAACAGGGGAAAAGAAGAAGAAAGTCTGGAAAAAAAGAAATATATATATATATATATATATATATATATATATATATATATATATATATATATATATATACAGTATATATATATATATATATATATATATATATATATATATATATATATATATATATATTAGAGATGAGCGAACAGTGTTCTATCGAACTCATGTTCGATCGGATATTAGGCTGTTCGGCATGTTCGAATCGAATCGAACACCGCGTGGTAAAGTGCGCCATTACTCGATTCCCCTCCCACCTTCCCTGGCGCCTTTTTTGCTCCAATAACAGCGCAGGGTAGGTGGGACAGGAACTACGACACCGGTGACGTTGAAAAAAGTAGGCAAAACCCATTGGCTGCCGAATACATGTGACCTCTAATTTAAAAGAACAGCGCCGCCCAGGTTCGCGTCATTCTGAGCTTGCAATTCACCGAGGACGGAGGTTTCCGTCCAGCTAGCTAGGGCTTAGATTCTGGGTAGGCAGGGACAGGCTAGGATAGGAAGGAGAAGACAACCAACAGCTCTTGTAAGAGCTAAATTCCAGGGAGAAGCTTGTCAGTGTAACGTGGCACTGACGGGCTCAATCGCCGCAACCCAGCTTTCCCAGGATCCTGAATGGAATACACTGTCAGTGTATTCCCGTATACCCGATATATACCCCGATACCCGTTCCAACGGTGTGCCCCCCCACCTTCACCCCAGAAATACCCTGCAAGTCCCCTAGCAATAGAATTGGGGCTATATACACCCACAATTTTTACTACTGGTATACAGTGCCATTGTCTGACTGGGAATTCAAAGAATATATTGGGAATACAAATACCCTCATTTCTTGCTACTGCCATATAGTGCCAGTG
Source organism: Leptodactylus fuscus (assembly GCF_031893055.1). Lineage (NCBI taxonomy): Eukaryota > Metazoa > Chordata > Amphibia > Anura > Leptodactylidae > Leptodactylus > Leptodactylus fuscus. Next base: position 44,408,608 of record NC_134272.1, read on the forward strand.
TCTGACTGGGAATTCAAAGAATATATTGGGGTTACGTGCACCCACAATTTTTACTACTGGTATACAGTGCCATTGTCTGACTGGGAATTCAAAGAATATATTGGGAATACAAATACCCTCATTTCTTGCTACTGCCATATAGTGCCAGTTTCTGACTGGTAATTCAAAGAATATATTGGGGTTACGTGCACCCACAATTTTTACTACTGGTATACAGTGCCATTGTCTGACTGGGAATTCAAAGAATATATTGGGAATACAAATACCCTCATTTCTTGCTACTGCCATATAGTGCCAGTGTCTGACTGGGAATTCAAAGAATATATTGGGGTTACGTGCACCCACAATTTTTACTACTGGTATACAGTGCCATTGTCTGACTGGGAATTCAAAGAATATATTGGGAATACAAATACCCTCATTTCTTGCTACTGCCATATAGTGCCAGTGTCTGACTGGGAATTCAAAGAATATATTGGGGTTACGTGCACCCACAATTTTTACTACTGGTATACAGTGCCATTGTCTGACTGGGAATTCAAAGAATATATTGGGGTTATAAATACCCTCATTTCTTGCTACTGCCATATAGTGCCAGTTTCTGACTGGTAATTCAAAGAATATATTGGGGTTACGTGCACCCACAATTTTTACTACTGGTATACAGTGCCATTGTCTGACTGGGAATTCAAAGAGTATATTGGGAATACAAATACCCTCATTTCTTGCTACTGCCATATAGTGCCAGTTTCTGACTGGTAATTCAAAGAATATATTGGGGTTACGTGCACCCACAATTTTTACTACTGGTATACAGTGCCATTGTCTGACTGGGAATTCAAAGAATATATTGGGGTTATAAATACCCTCATTTCTTGCTACTGCCATATAGTGCCAGTTTCTGACTGGTAATTCAAAGAATATATTGGGGTTACGTGCACCCACAATTTTTACTACTGGTATACAGTGCCATTGTTTGACTGGGAATTCAAAGAGTATATTGGGAATACAAATACCCTCATTTCTTGCTACTGCCATATAGTGCCAGTTTCTGACTGGTAATTCAAAGAATATATTGGGGTTACGTGCACCCACAATTTTTACTACTGGTATACAGTGCCATTGTCTGACTGGGAATTCAAAGAGTATATTGGGAATACAAATACCTTCATTTCTTGCTACTGCCATATAGTGCCAGTTTCTGACTGGTAATTCAAAGAATATATTGGGGTTACGTGCACCCACAATTTTTACTACTGGTATACAGTGCCATTGTCTGACTGGGAATTCAAAGAATATATTGGGGTTATAAATACCCTCATTTCTTGCTACTGCCATATAGTGCCAGTTTCTGACTGGTAATTCAAAGAATATATTGGGGTTACGTGCACCCACAATTTTTACTACTGGTATACAGTGCCATTGTCTGACTGGGAATTCAAAGAGTATATTGGGAATACAAATACCCTCATTTCTTGCTACTGCCATATAGTGCCAGTTTCTGACTGGGAATTCAAAGAATATATTGGGGTTACGTGCACCCACAATTTTTACTACTGGTATACAGTGCCATTGTCTGACTGGGAATTCAAAGAATATATTGGGGTTATAAATACCCTCATTTCTTGCTACTGCCATATAGTGCCAGTTTCTGACTGGTAATTCAAAGAATATATTGGGGTTACGTGCACCCACAATTTTTACTACTGGTATACAGTGCCATTGTCTGACTGGGAATTCAAAGAGTATATTGGGAATACAAATACCCTCATTTCTTGCTACTGCCATATAGTGCCAGTTTCTGACTGGGAATTCAAAGAATATATTGGGGTTACGTGCACCCACAATTTTTACTACTGGTATACAGTGCCATTGTCTGACTGGGAATTCAAAGAATATATTGGGGTTATAAATACCCTCATTTCTTGCTACTGCCATATAGTGCCAGTTTCTGACTGGTAATTCAAAGAATATATTGGGGTTACGTGCACCCACAATTTTTACTACTGGTATACAGTGCCATTGTCTGACTGGGAATTCAAAGAATATATTGGGGTTATAAATACCCTCATTTCTTGCTACTGCCATATAGTGCCAGTTTCTGACTGGTAATTCAAAGAATATATTGGGGTTACGTGCACCCACAATTTTTACTACTGGTATACAGTGCCATTGTCTGACTGGGAATTCAAAGAGTATATTGGGAATACAAATACCCTCATTTCTTGCTACTGCCATATAGTGCCAGTTTCTGACTGGGAATTCAAAGAATATATTGGGGTTACGTGCACCCACAATTTTTACTACTGGTATACAGTGCCATTGTCTGACTGGGAATTTAAAGAGTATATTGGGAATACAAATACCCTCATTTCTTGCTACTGCCATATAGTGCCAGTGTCTGACTGGGAATTCAAAGAATATATTGGGGTTACGTGCACCCACAATTTTTACTACTGGTATACAGTGCCATTGTCTGACTGGGAATTTAAAGAGTATATTGGGAATACAAATACCCTCATTTCTTGCTACTGCCATATAGTGCCAGTTTCTGACTGGGAATTCAAAGAATATATTGGGGTTACGTGCACCCACAATTTTTACTACTGGTATACAGTGCCATTGTCTGACTGGGAATTCAAAGAATATATTGGGGTTATAAATACCCTCATTTCTTGCTACTGCCATATAGTGCCAGTTTCTGACTGGTAATTCAAAGAATATATTGGGGTTACGTGCACCCACAATTTTTACTACTGGTATACAGTGCCATTGTCTGACTGGGAATTCAAAGAGTATATTGGGAATACAAATACCCTCATTTCTTGCTACTGCCATATAGTGCCAGTTTCTGACTGGGAATTCAAAGAATATATTGGGGTTACGTGCACCCACAATTTTTACTACTGGTATACAGTGCCATTGTCTGACTGGGAATTTAAAGAGTATATTGGGAATACAAATACCCTCATTTCTTGCTACTGCCATATAGTGCCAGTGTCTGACTGGGAATTCAAAGAATATATTGGGGTTACGTGCACCCACAATTTTTACTACTGGTATACAGTGCCAATTTCTAACTAGGAATTCAAAATGCGCAAGGCTCCCGGAAAGGGACGTGGACGAGGCCGTGGGCGAGGTCGGGGGAATGGTTCTGGGGAGCAAGGTAGCAGTGAAGCCACAGGGCGTCCTGTGCCTACTCCTGTGGGGCAGCAAGCATTGCGCCACTCCACAGTGCCAGGGTTGCTTGCCACATTAACTAAACTGCAGGGTACAAACCTTAGTAGGCCCGAGAACCAGGAACAGGTCTTGCAATGGCTGTCAGAGAACGCTTACAGCACATTGTCCAGCAGCCAGTCAGACTCTGCCTCCTCTCCTCCTATTACCCAACAGTCTTGTCTTCCTTCCTCCCAAAATTCCGAAGCTTTACAGAACAATAACCCAAACTGTCCCTGCTCCCCAGAGCTGTTCTCCGCTCCTTTCATTGTCCCTCAACCTGCCTCTCCACGTCACGATTCCACGAACCTAACAGAGGAGCATCTGTGTCCAGATGCTCAAACACTAGAGTCTCCTCCATCTCCGTTCGATTTGGTGGTGGATGACCAGCAACCCACCCTCATCGACGATGATGTGACGCAGTTGCCGTCAGGGCATCCAGTTGACCGGCGCATTGTGCGGGAGGAGGAGATGAGACAGGAGTTGGAAGAGGAAGTGGTGGATGATGAGGACACTGACCCGACCTGGACAGGGGGGATGTCAAGCGGGGAAAGTAGTGTGGATGTTGAGGCAGGTGCAGCACCAAAAAGGGTAGCTAGAGGCAGAGGCAGAGGTCAGCAGCTTAGGCGAAGCCAGGCCACACCCGGAATCTCCCAAGATGTTCCAGTTCGTACCCAGCCCCGAAAAACTCCCACCTCGAGGGCACGTTTCTCGAAGGTGTGGAGTTTTTTCAAGGAATGCGCCGAGGACAGATATAGTGTTGTCTGCACAATTTGCCTCTCGAAATTGATTAGGGGCTCTGAGAAGAGCAACCTGTCCACCAGTTCAATGCGCCGTCATTTGGAATCCAAGCACTGGAATCAGTGGCAGGCAGCAACGGCAGGACAAAGGCCGCCTGCCGTTCACGCCACTGCCACTGCCTCTGCCACTGCCTCTGCCTCTGCCACTGCCACTGCTGACTGTGCTGGCGATGCACTCCAGAGGACGAGCCAGGACACCACTTCATCTGCCTCCGCCACTTTGTTGACTTCTACCTCATCCTCCCCTGGTCCTGTCTTATCTCCTTCTCCTGCACCATCAAAGGCACCATCAGGCGTTTCTTTACAACAACCCACCATCTCTCAGACATTGGAGCGGCGGCAGAAATACACTGCTAACCACCCACACGCGCAAGCCTTGAACGCCAACATCGCTAAACTGCTGGCCCAGGAGATGTTGGCGTTCCGGCTTGTTGAAACTCCCGCCTTCCTGGACCTGATGGCAACTGCGGCACCTCGCTATGCCGTCCCTAGCCGTCACTACTTCTCCCGGTGTGCCGTCCCCGCCTTGCACCAGCACGTGTCACTCAACATCAGGCGGGCCCTTAGTTCCGCGCTTTGCACAAAGGTCCACTTGACCACCGACGCGTGGACAAGTGCATGCGGACAGGGACGCTACATTTCACTGACGGCACACTGGGTGAATGTAGTTGAGGCTGGGACTGCTTCCCAAACTGGCCCGGTGTACCTCGTCTCCCCGCCTAACATTCCTGGCAGGGACACGAGAAGAACACCCCCCTCCTCCTCCTCCTCTACCGCCTCCTCCTCCGCCACCGCCTCCTCCTCCGCCACCGCCTCCTCCTCCGCTGTTAGATTGACCCCAGCTACGAGTTGGAAACGTTGCAGCACTGGCGTTGGTAGACGTCAGCAGGCTGTGCTGAAGCTGATCAGCTTGGGGGACAGACAGCACACTGCCTCCGAGGTGAGGGATGCCCTCCTCGATGAGACGGCAATATGGTTTGAGCCGCTGCACCTGGGCCCAGGCATGGTCGTTTGTGATAACGGCCGGAACCTGGTAGCAGCTCTGGAGCTTGCCGGACTCCAACATGTTCCATGCCTGGCCCACGTCTTCAACCTAGTGGTGCAACGTTTCCTAAAGAGCTACCCCAATGTTCCAGAGCTACTGGTGAAAGTGCGGCGCATGTGCGCCCACTTTCGCAAGTCGACAGTAGCCGCTGCTAGCTTAAAATCTCTCCAGCAACGCCTGCATGTGCCACAACACCGGCTTTTGTGCGACGTCCCCACACGCTGGAACTCAACGTTTCAGATGTTGAATAGAGTGGTTGAGCAGCAGAGACCTTTGATGGAATACCAGCTACAAAACCCTAGGGTGCCACAAAGTCAGCTGCCTCAGTTTCACATCCATGAGTGGCCATGGATGAGAGACCTTTGTGACATCCTACGGGTCTTTGAGGAGTCCACAAGGAGGGTGAGCTCTGAGGATGCGATGGTGAGCCTTACAATCCCGCTCTTGTGTGTTCTGAGAGAATCCCTGATTGACATCAGGGATAACTCAGATCACACAGAGGAGTTAGGGATAGCATCCGATCCGTCACAGCTGGAGAGTAGGTCCACACATCTGTCCGCTTCACTGCGTTTAATGGAGGAGGAGGAGGAGGAGGAGGAGGAAGAAGAGTTGTCCGATGATGTGATGGTGATACAGGAGGCTTCCGGGCAACTTCGAATCGTCCCATTGTTGCAGTGCGGATGGGTAGACATGGAGGATGAGGAGGAAATGGAGATTGAACTTTCCGGTGGGGCCAGAGGAGTCATGCCAACTAACACTGTGGCAGACATGGCTGAGTTCATGTTGGGGTGCTTTACAACCGACAAGCGTATTGTCAAAATCATGGAGGACAACCAGTACTGGATCTTTGCTATCCTTGACCCCCGGTATAAAAACAACATCTCGTCTTTTATTCCGGTAGAGGGGAGGGCCAATCGCATCAATGCTTGCCACAGGCAATTGGTGCAGAATATGATGGAGATGTTTCCAGCATGTGACGTTGGCGGCAGGGAGGGCAGTTCCTCCAGTAGGCAACCAAGTTCTCACCGGTCCACACAAACGAGGGGCACACTGTCTAAGGTCTGGGACACCTTGATGGCACCCCCTCGCCAAAGTGCCGCCACGGAGGGTCCTAGTGTCACCAGGCGTGAGAAGTATAGGCGCATGTTGCGGGAATACCTTTCCGACCACAGCCCTGTCCTCTCCGACCCCTCTGCGCCCTACACGTATTGGGTGTCGAAGTTGGACCTGTGGCTTGAACTTGCCCTATATGCCTTGGAGGTGCTGTCCTGTCCTGCCGCCAGCGTCCTATCTGAGAGGGTGTTCAGTGCAGCCGGTGGCATCATCACTGACAAGCGCACCCGTCTGTCAGCTGAGAGTGCCGACCGGCTCACTTTGATAAAAATGAACCACCACTGGATAGAGCCTTCATTTTTGTGCCCACCTGTGTAAAGCACCCCAACATGAAACTCCATGTCTGTACTCAACCTCTCCAATTCCTCCGCATCCTCATACTCATCCACCATAAGCGTTGCACAATTCTGCTAATACTAGGCTCCCTCCAACATGATTTCCCCCAACTCTGCTGGTTAGAGGCTCCCTCCACCCTGATTTCCACCAACTCTGCTGGTTAGAGGCTCCCTCCACCCTGCTTTCCCACAACTCTGCTGGTTAGAGGCTCCTTCCACCATGAATTTGCCAAAACTGGGCTGTTTAGAGGCTCCCTCCACCATGAATTGGTCCAAACTGGGCTGGTTAGAGGCTCCCTCCACCATTAATTGGTCCAAACTGGGCTGGTTAGAGGCTCCCTCCACCATGAATTTGCCCAAACTGGGCTGTTTAGAGGCTCCCTCCACCATGAATTTGCCCAAACTGGGCTGTTTAGAGGCTCCCTCCACCATGAATTGGTCCAAACTGGGTTTTTTAGAGGCTCCCTCCACCATGAATTGGTCCAAACTGGGCTGGTTAGAGGCTCCCTCCACCATGAATTGATCCAAACTGGGGTGGTTAGAGGCTCCCTCCACCATTAATTGGTCCAAACTGGGCTGGTTAGAGGCTCCCTCCACCATTAATTGGTCCAAACTGGGCTGGTTAGAGGCTCCCTCCACCATTAATTGGTTCAAACTGGGCTGGTTAGTGTCTCCCTCCACCATGAATTTGCCCAAACTGGGCTGTTTAGAGGCTCCCTCCACCATGAATTTGCCCAAACTGGGCTGGTTAGAGGCTCCCTCCACCATGAATTGGTCCAAACTGGGGTTTTTAGAGGCTCCCTCCACCATGAATTGGTCCAAACTTGGCTGTTTAGAGGCTCCCTCCACCATTAATTGGTCCAAACTGGGCTGGTTAGAGGCTCCCTCCACCATGAATTGGTCCAAACTGGGTTTTTTAGAGGCTCCCTCCACCATGAATTTGCCCAAACTGGGCTGTTTAGAGGCTCCCTCCACCATGAATTGGTCCAAACTGGGGTTTTTAGAGGCTCCCTCCACCATGAATTGGTCCAAACTTGGCTGTTTAGAGGCTCCCTCCACCATGAATTGGTCCAAACTGGGGTGGTTAGAGGCTCCCTCCACCATTAATTGGTCCAAACTGGGCTGGTTAGAGGCTCCCTCCACCATTAATTGGTCCAAACTGGGCTGGTTAGAGGCTCCCTCCACCATGAATTGGTCCAAACTGGGTTTTTTAGAGGCTCCCTCCACCATGAATTTGCCCAAACTGGGCTGTTTAGAGGCTCCCTCCACCATGAATTGGTCCAAACTGGGCTGGTTAGAGGCTCCCTCCACCATGAATTTCCCAAAACTTGGCTGTTTAGAGGCTCCCTCCACCATTAATTGGTCCAAACTGGGCTGGTTAGAGGCTCCCTCCACCATGAATTGGTCCAAACTGGGGTTTTTAGAGGCTCCCTCCACCATGAATTGGTCCAAACTTGGCTGTTTAGAGGCTCCCTCCACCATGAATTGGTCCAAACTGGGGTGGTTAGAGGCTCCCTCCACCATTAATTGGTCCAAACTGGGCTGGTTAGAGGCTCCCTCCACCATTAATTGGTCCAAACTGGGCTGGTTAGAGGCTCCCTCCACCATGAATTTGCCCAAACTGGGCTGTTTAGAGGCTCCCTCCACCATGAATTTGCCCAAACTGGGCTGGTTAGAGGCTCCCTCCACCATGAATTGGTCCAAACGGGTTTTTAGAGGCTCCCTTCACCATGAATTGGTCCAAACTTGGCTGTTTAGAGGCTCCCTCCACCATGAATTGGTCCAAACTGGGTTTTTTAGAGGCTCCCTCCACCATGAATTTGCCCAAACTGGGCTGTTTAGAGGCTCCCTCCACCATGAATTTGCCCAAACTGGGCTGGTTAGAGGCTCCCTCCACCATGAATTGGTCCAAACTGGGGTTTTTAGAGGCTCCCTCCACCATGAATTGGTCCAAACTTGGCTGTTTAGAGGCTCCCTCCACCATGAATTGGTCCAAACTGGGGTGGTTAGAGGCTCCCTCCACCATTAATTGGTCCAAACTGGGCTGGTTAGAGGCTCCCTCCACCATTAATTGGTCCAAACTGGGCTGGTTAGAGGCTCCCTCCACCATGAATTGGTCCAAACTGGGTTTTTTAGAGGCTCCCTCCACCATGAATTTGCCAAAACTGGGCTGTTTAGAGGCTCCCTCCACCATGAATTGGTCCAAACTGGGCTGGTTAGAGGCTCCCTCCACCATGAATTTCCCAAAACTTGGCTGTTTAGAGGCTCCCTCCACCATTAATTGGTCCAAACTGGGCTGGTTAGAGGCTCCCTCCACCATGAATTGGTCCAAACTGGGGTTTTTAGAGGCTCCCTCCACCATGAATTGGTCCAAACTTGGCTGTTTAGAGGCTCCCTCCACCATGAATTGGTCCAAACTGGGGTGGTTAGAGGCTCCCTCCACCATTAATTGGTCCAAACTGGGCTGGTTAGAGGCTCCCTCCACCATTAATTGGTCCAAACTGGGCTGGTTAGAGGCTCCCTCCACCATGAATTTGCCCAAACTGGGCTGTTTAGAGGCTCCCTCCACCATGAATTTGCCCAAACTGGGCTGGTTAGAGGCTCCCTCCACCATTAATTGGTCCAAACTGGGCTGGTTAGAGGCTCCCTCCACCATGAATTGGTCCAAACTGGGTTTTTTAGAGGCTCCCTCCACCATGAATTTGCCCAAACTGGGCTGTTTAGAGGCTCCCTCCACCATGAATTGGTCCAAACTGGGCTGGTTAGAGGCTCCCTCCACCATGAATTTCCCAAAACTTGGCTGTTTAGAGGCTCCCTCCACCATTAATTGGTCCAAACTGGGCTGGTTAGAGGCTCCCTCCACCATGAATTGGTCCAAACTGGGGTTTTTAGAGGCTCCCTCCACCATGAATTGGTCCAAACTTGGCTGTTTAGAGGCTCCCTCCACCATGAATTGGTCCAAACTGGGGTGGTTAGAGGCTCCCTCCACCATTAATTGGTCCAAACTGGGCTGGTTAGAGGCTCCCTCCACCATTAATTGGTCCAAACTGGGCTGGTTAGAGGCTCCCTCCACCATGAATTTGCCCAAACTGGGCTGTTTAGAGGCTCCCTCCACCATGAATTTGCCCAAACTGGGCTGTTTAGAGGCTCCCTCCACCATGAATTTGCCCAAACTGGGCTGGTTAGAGGCTCCCTCCACCATGAATTTGCCCAAACTGGGCTGTTTAGAGGCTCCCTCCACCATGAATTTGCCCAAACTGGGCTGTTTAGAGGCTCCCTCCACCATGAATTTGCCCAAACTGGGCTGGTTAGAGGCTCCCTCCACCATGAATTGGTCCAAACGGGTTTTTAGAGGCTCCCTTCACCATGAATTGGTCCAAACTTGGCTGTTTAGAGGCTCCCTCCACCATGAATTGGTCCAAACTGGGTTTTTTAGAGGCTCCCTCCACCATGAATTTGCCCAAACTGGGCTGTTTAGAGGCTCCCTCCACCATGAATTTGCCCAAACTGGGCTGGTTAGAGGCTCCCTCCACCATGAATTGGTCCAAACTGGGGTTTTTAGAGGCTCCCTCCACCATGAATTGGTCCAAACTTGGCTGTTTAGAGGCTCCCTCCACCATGAATTGGTCCAAACTGGGGTGGTTAGAGGCTCCCTCCACCATTAATTGGTCCAAACTGGGCTGGTTAGAGGCTCCCTCCACCATTAATTGGTCCAAACTGGGCTGGTTAGAGGCTCCCTCCACCATGAATTTGCCCAAACTGGGCTGTTTAGAGGCTCCCTCCACCATGAATTTGCCCAAACTGGGCTGGTTAGAGGCTCCCTCCACCATTAATTGGTCCAAACTGGGCTGGTTAGAGGCTCCCTCCACCATGAATTGGTCCAAACTGGGTTTTTTAGAGGCTCCCTCCACCATGAATTTGCCCAAACTGGGCTGTTTAGAGGCTCCCTCCACCATGAATTGGTCCAAACTGGGCTGGTTAGAGGCTCCCTCCACCATGAATTTCCCAAAACTTGGCTGTTTAGAGGCTCCCTCCACCATTAATTGGTCCAAACTGGGCTGGTTAGAGGCTCCCTCCACCATGAATTGGTCCAAACTGGGGTTTTTAGAGGCTCCCTCCACCATGAATTGGTCCAAACTTGGCTGTTTAGAGGCTCCCTCCACCATGAATTGGTCCAAACTGGGGTGGTTAGAGGCTCCCTCCACCATTAATTGGTCCAAACTGGGCTGGTTAGAGGCTCCCTCCACCATTAATTGGTCCAAACTGGGCTGGTTAGAGGCTCCCTCCACCATGAATTTGCCCAAACTGGGCTGTTTAGAGGCTCCCTCCACCATGAATTTGCCCAAACTTGGCTGTTTAGAGGCTCCCTCCACCATGAATTGGTCCAAACTGGGGTGGTTAGAGGCTCCCTCCACCATTAATTGGTCCAAACTGGGCTGGTTAGAGGCTCCCTCCACCATTAATTGGTCCAAACTGGGCTGGTTAGAGGCTCCCTCCACCATGAATTGGTCCAAACTGGGGTTTTTAGAGGCTCCCTCCACCATGAATTGGTCCAAACTTGGCTGTTTAGAGGCTCCCTCCACCATTAATTGGTCCAAACTGGGCTGGTTAGAGGCTCCCTCCACCATGAATTGGTCCAAACTGGGTTTTTTAGAGGCTCCCTCCACCATGAATTTGCCCAAACTGGGCTGTTTAGAGGCTCCCTCCACCATGAATTGGTCCAAACTGGGTTTTTTAGAGGCTCCCTCCACCATGAATTGGTCCAAACTGGGCTGGTTAGAGGCTCCCTCCACCATGAATTGGTCCAAACTGGGGTGGTTAGAGGCTCCCTCCACCATTAATTGGTCCAAACTGGGCTGGTTAGAGGCTCCCTCCACCATGAATTGGTCCAAACTGGGCTGGTTAGAGGCTCCCTCCACCATTAATTGGTCCAAACTGGGCTGGTTAGAGGCTCCCTCCACCATGAATTTGCCCAAACTGGGCTGTTTAGAGGCTCCCTCCACCATGAATTTGCCCAAACTGGGCTGGTTAGAGGCTCCCTCCACCATGAATTGGTCCAAACTGGGGTTTTTAGAGGCTCCCTCCACCATGAATTGGTCCAAACTTGGCTGTTTAGAGGCTCCCTCCACCATTAATTGGTCCAAACTGGGCTGGTTAGAGGCTCCCTCCACCATGAATTGGTCCAAACTGGGTTTTTTAGAGGCTCCATCCACCATGAATTTGCCCAAACTGGGCTGTTTAGAGGCTCCCTCCACCATGAATTGGTCCAAACTGGGGTGGTTAGAGGCTCCCTCCACCATTAATTGGTCCAAACTGGGCTGGTTAGAGGCTCCCTCCACCATTAATTGGTCCAAACTGGGCTGGTTAGAGGCTCCCTCCACCATGAATTGGTCCAAACTGGGGTTTTTAGAGGCTCCCTCCACCATGAATTGGTCCAAACTTGGCTGTTTAGAGGCTCCCTCCACCATTAATTGGTCCAAACTGGGCTGGTTAGAGGCTCCCTCCACCATGAATTGGTCCGAACTGGGTTTTTTAGAGGCTCCCTCCACCATGAATTTGCCCAAACTGGGCTGTTTAGAGGCTCCCTCCACCATGAATTGGTCCAAACTGGGGTGGTTAGAGGCTCCCTCCACCATTAATTGGTCCAAACTGGGCTGGTTAGAGGCTCCCTCCACCATTAATTGGTCCAAACTGGGCTGGTTAGAGGCTCCCTCCACCATGAATTGGTCCAAACTGGGGTTTTTAGAGGCTCCCTCCACCATGAATTGGTCCAAACTTGGCTGTTTAGAGGCTCCCTCCACCATTAATTGGTCCAAACTGGGCTGGTTAGAGGCTCCCTCCACCATGAATTGGTCCAAACTGGGTTTTTTAGAGGCTCCCTCCACCATGAATTTGCCCAAACTGGGCTGTTTAGAGGCTCCCTCCACCATGAATTGGTCCAAACTGGGTTTTTTAGAGGCTCCCTCCACCATGAATTGGTCCAAACTGGGCTGGTTAGAGGCTCCCTCCACCATGAATTGGTCCAAACTGGGGTGGTTAGAGGCTCCCTCCACCATTAATTGGTCCAAACTGGGCTGGTTAGAGGCTCCCTCCACCATTAATTGGTCCAAACTGGGCTGGTTAGAGGCTCCCTCCACCATTAATTGGTCCAAACTGGGCTGGTTAGAGGCTCCCTCCACCATGAATTTGCCCAAACTGGGCTGTTTAGAGGCTCCCTCCACCATGAATTTGCCCAAACTGGGCTGGTTAGAGGCTCCCTCCACCATGAATTGGTCCAAACTGGGGTTTTTAGAGGCTCCCTCCACCATGAATTGGTCCAAACTTGGCTGTTTAGAGGCTCCCTCCACCATTAATTGGTCCAAACTGGGCTGGTTAGAGGCTCCCTCCACCATGAATTGGTCCAAACTGGGTTTTTTAGAGGCTCCCTCCACCATGAATTTGCCCAAACTGGGCTGTTTAGAGGCTCCCTCCACCATGAATTGGTCCAAACTGGGGTGGTTAGAGGCTCCCTCCACCATTAATTGGTCCAAACTGGGCTGGTTAGAGGCTCCCTCCACCATTAATTGGTCCAAACTGGGCTGGTTAGAGGCTCCCTCCACCATGAATTTGCCCAAACTGGGCTGGTTAGAGGCTCCCTCCACCATGAATTGGTCCAAACTGGGTTTTTTAGAGGCTCCCTCCACCATGAATTTGCCCAAACTGGGCTGGTTAGAGGCTCCCTCCACCATGAATTGGTCCAAACTGGGGTTTTTAGAGGCTCCCTCCACCATGAATTTGCCCAAACTGGGCTGTTTAGAGGCTCCCTCCACCATGAATTGGTCCAAACTGGGTTTTTTAGAGGCTCCCTCCACCATGAATTGGTCCAAACTGGGCTGGTTAGAGGCTCCCTCCACCATGAATTGGTCCAAACTGGGGTGGTTAGAGGCTCCCTCCACCATTAATTGGTCCAAACTGGGCTGGTTAGAGGCTCCCTCCACCATTAATTGGTCCAAACTGGGCTGGTTAGAGGCTCCCTCCACCATGAATTTGCCCAAACTGGGCTGTTTAGAGGCTCCCTCCACCATGAATTTGCCCAAACTGGGCTGGTTAGAGGCTCCCTCCACCATGAATTGGTCCAAACTGGGGTTTTTAGAGGCTCCCTCCACCATGAATTGGTCCAAACTTGGCTGTTTAGAGGCTCCCTCCACCATTAATTGGTCCAAACTGGGCTGGTTAGAGGCTCCCTCCACCATGAATTGGTCCAAACTGGGTTTTTTAGAGGCTCCCTCCACCATGAATTTGCCCAAACTGGGCTGTTTAGAGGCTCCCTCCACCATGAATTGGTCCAAACTGGGGTGGTTAGAGGCTCCCTCCACCATTAATTGGTCCAAACTGGGCTGGTTAGAGGCTCCCTCCACCATTAATTGGTCCAAACTGGGCTGGTTAGAGGCTCCCTCCACCATGAATTTGCCCAAACTGGGCTGGTTAGAGGCTCCCTCCACCATGAATTGGTCCAAACTGGGTTTTTTAGAGGCTCCCTCCACCATGAATTTGCCCAAACTGGGCTGGTTAGAGGCTCCCTCCACCATGAATTGGTCCAAACTGGGGTTTTTAGAGGCTCCCTCCACCATGAATTTGCCCAAACTCTGCTGGTTAGAGGCTCAATCCACCCTGATTTTCAAAACAAATGTTGGTGCCAACCTCAACTTACTACAAGGGCCAAATTCACTGCTGGTGACAAGCTCTCCTCACTGCAAGTGCCAAATACACATGTTTCAAGGTGTTTTCCTACTGTCAGAGAGGTGGTATTGAGTGTGTAAAGTGTGTAGTTGTTAGGCTGTGATGTTGGGGTAATAGAGGGTCTTTGGTGTGTTAGATGCCCCCAGACATGCTTCCCCTGCTGTCCCAGTGTCATTCCAGAGGTGTTGGCATCATTTCCTGGGGTGTCATAGTGGACTTGGTGACCCTCCAGACACGGATTTGGGTTTCCCCCTTAACGAGTATCTGTTCCCCATAGACTATAATGGGGTTCGAAACCCGTTCGAACACACGAACATTGAGCGGCTGTTCGAATCGAATTTCGAACCTCGAACATTTTAGTGTTCGCTCATCTCTAATATATATATATATATATATATATTAGCCTCTGCCCGCGACTTCGTCTGCGTATTGTTGGTGTATTATTGATTCGCCATTCAGCAAATTGCTGCAGTCAATGGTTTGCCTGCTCCAGCGTTTCGGCAGTTCTTAAAGTGGACCTTTCACCGATTTGGGCACAGGCAGTTCTATATACTGCTGTAAAGCCAACAGTGCGCTGAATTCAGCACACTGTCGGCTTTCCTGATCTGTTCCCCGGGTAAAGACTAGAGATGAGCAAGTAGTATTCGATCGCGTAGGTATTCGATCGAATACTACGGTATTCTAAATACTCGTACTCGATTGAGTACCACTCGCTATTCGAATGGAAAAGTTCGATGCAGAACCAATATTGATTGGCCGAATGCTATACAGTCGGCCAATCGATGCTGGTTCTTCTCCTACCTTTAGAAGTCTTCTCTGTGTAGCTTCCCTGCGGCGTCTTCCGGCTCTGAATTCACTCTGCCAGGCATCGGGCCTGGGCAGAGCCGACTGCGCATGCCCGCTTGTAGTGCCGCTTGTCAGAGCCGGAAGATGCCGCGGGGACGCTGCACGGAGAAGACTTCTTGGAGGATCCAGCCCGACCCTCACCGTGGACTTGGTAAGTATAGTTTGATCGAATGTTGCCTACCACTGAAACGAGCATTTTCTCCCCATAGACTATAATAGGGTTCGATATTCGATTTGAGTAGTCGAATATTGAGGGGCTACTCGAAACGAATATCGAATCTCGAACATTTTACTGCTCGCTCATCTCTAGTATAGAGCTATCGGTCCCGGTACCGTAGCTCTCTACAGTCAGAAGGGTGTTTCTGACAGTCAGTCAGGTACATCCTTCTCCATAGCAGGGCCTATCGCGCTGTACAGTGTGAGCGGGGAGGAACGCCCCCTCTCCTCCTGATAATACTCATCTATGGACGAGCACTGTGAGCAGAGGGAGGGGCATTCCTCCCCAATCACACTGTACCAGGAACACCGTTCTGACTGTAAAGAGCTAAGGTACCGGGACTGATAGCTCTTTACCCGGGGCACAGATAGGGAAAGCTGACAGTGCGCTGAACTCAGCGCACTGTCATCGTTCCAGCAGTATATAGAACTGCCTGTGTCCATATTGGTGAAAGGCCCTCTTTAAGCTGTCCTGCTGATGAACTTGTTTCCGGCATCTGAGCAGCTCACTAGAACACCATATTATGAGCATGTTGTTGGCGCTGATGATCCGCATGCTCTGGCGTTTTGGCAGCTGTCAACTTGGCCTGCCGCTGAACTCATTCCTCGCTCTATGCCCATGATTGTTGTGCCATCTCAGCAGCTCGCTAGGGAAGCCATATAATGAGCGTGTTGTTGGCGTTGATAATCTGCCTGTTCCGGCGTTTCAGCAGCTGTCAAGCTGGCCTGCCGCTAAACTCGTTCCTTGCAATGTTCCCATGATTGTTCCGGCATCTCAGCAGCTCGCTGGGATGCGATATAATGAGCGTGCTGTAAGCATCGATAACCCTTACACTATTTCCAAAATGTATTGTATACTGAAGAATTTTGGTTTCCCTTTCCAATACCACCCCCTGAAAAACAATTCAGTCAGGCAGGTAGGTAGCTCACAACATGAAATCATATTAAAGCCACTATGATCTACCGCTACACTGCGACACTTTGATGTCACAGTACAGGGATAATAATATACCGCATTCCAAATCCTTATGCAAATAATATTTTGCTCTGATTTTCCTAAATGGTCTTTGTAAATATCAATCAGTATAATGTTCAGATATTCATTGCTAGATTATAAATCAGATTTTATTGGACAAAGCTCCCAAGGATAACATTTTTTTTCACAAATTGAAAAAAAACAAATCCACTGTTCCAAATTATTATGCACAATGGAGTTATAGGTTGCATGAACTGAAAATGGTCATTTGTTGATTTGCAGCATTAAGAGGTCACATTTACTGAAATCAAAAGCAATTTCCAAACCAAAAACATCTTAACAGGCATGTTACATGTTGCATGTTATATGTTAACACCTTCTTTGATATCACAGTTCTTGCATCTTGTCAATTTTTGGATAGTTTGGATAGGATCTCAATAGGTTGAGGTCAGGGGAGGGTTGTGGCCACATCATGATTTTATCTCTTTTAATGCCCATAGCAGCCAATGAGGAATTCTTTGCTGCATGAGATTGTGTGTTATATATTAGAGATGAGCGAACAATAAAATGTTCGAGATTCGATATTCGTTTCGAGTAGCCCCTCAATATTCGACTACTCGAATCGAATATCGAACCCTATTATAGTCTATGGGGGGAAAATGCTCATTTCAGGGGTAGGCAACGTTCAATCAAATTACACTTACCAAGTCCACGAGTGAGGGTCGGGCTGGATCCTCCGAGAAGTCTTCTCCGTGCAGCGCCCCCGTGGCATCTTCCGGCTCTGAATTCACTCTGCCTGGCATCGACTGTATAGCATTCGGCCAATCAATGCTGGTTCTGCATCGAACTTTTCCATTCGAATAGCGAGTGGTACTCGATCGAGTACTTCGAATACCGTAGTATTCGATTGAATACCTACTCGATCGAATACTACTCGCTCATCTCTATTATATATGAAGATTTTGCTACAGAAGGCATGGTTTTTGTTTTTGTACCATGACCAAAGGGGGGTGTCAGCTCTCTATGATTCCAGCCTAAAACATCAATCTGCCACCTCCTTGCTGACGTTACAAGTTGTTGGGACATGGTGGCAATTCACCAACAATCAACTACTCCATCCATATGGACCATCCGGGATTGCGCAGCACTCATCAGTAAACAAGACTGGTTTAGACTAAGGGCCCACCTAGCGGGCTTCAGCAAAAAATCACTGCAGAAAAAAAACACAGTTGCAATGCATAAAAGTTTTTCCCACAGCGCTTTTTACAGAATAGGATCAGCTTCTTTATAGGATCATCCTTCGAAAGAGTATGAGGTGAAGGGATAATGTAGTCTCTTGCAAAACAGGGCTCAGGTCTGACAACACTGTTGGAACCCAATGCAACTGCATTTCCGCTATGATTGAGACGTGGCATGTGACAAGGTTGCTGAATAAATACTTGCATATAAAAAAATAACTGGCACTACTCATGGTACACTTTCCTTGAAACAGAGTGAAATTCACACTATGGTGTTCACATGGATCAGTTTAAAATATTTCTGAGGTTCTCAGCTACAATATTCAACATGCCAGAATAAGGTTTCCAATAGGAGAAAAAAAATGTAGCGTCACTCACCAAATATAAAAGCACTTCTATTATTCAAGGAAGGTAAATACAAATGGCCTATAGCTGTTTCATATGCTATGACGATTCTTCTGGGCCTCAGCGTTGCACTGTTACGTACCAAATTATACAACTTTATTAACAATAAGCAAAATATCAGTACACCCTACAATTGAATGAGTTTACAAGTAGACAATTGATAATCTCCTTTGTCAGATATTAAAATTGGAGAGACATATTGATAAGAGGATATTTTAATTACACACCTCTTACAAAGTAAAAGACCCAAAGGCAATTTTTGCTCTGGGTATTCCAATTCTAAACAATTGTACAACAATAGGTACCCCATGTTGGGGGCTGTACTGCACAAGTG
This sequence comes from Leptodactylus fuscus, assembly GCF_031893055.1. NCBI lineage: Eukaryota > Metazoa > Chordata > Amphibia > Anura > Leptodactylidae > Leptodactylus > Leptodactylus fuscus. Next base: position 44,426,851 of record NC_134272.1, read on the forward strand.
AGAGAATTTATTACATGTAGGACTAGTTATGCAGTTTATGCTGTGTTGTGTGATGGTGGATGCTATTATATAGGGAAGACCATTATACCTATATTTAAGAGGTTTAATGAACATATGAACATTTACGCTCCACAAAACCAGATCAGATCAACTAGGTTAATTTAGTTGGAGATAGTAGTAGCTTACGTTTTATGAGTTTAGCTATTATCAGCCAAAGTATGGTGGGAAAGGCTCTCCATAATGCTGCACCTCCCTACATTTCCTCTCTCATCTCTATCGCCCAACCCATGCGCTCCATTCACTCAATGACCTAAGACTAACATCGTCTACTATCAGAACCTCCCACTCCCATATCCAAAACTTCTCCCGAGTTGCACCACTTCTCTGGAATGCTCTACCCTGGACAATCAGACTAACTCCCAATTTCTACAGCTTCAAACACAAACTAAACAACTGAGTCTTCTAGCATGACAATGACCCAAAACACACAGTCAGGGCAACCAAGTAGTGACTCTGTCAGAAGCAATTCAAAGTCCTGGAGTGGACAAACCAGTCTCCAGATCAGAACCCCAATCAAAAATCTATGGAGGGAGTAGAAACTCAATGTAGTCCAGCGACAGTTCTGAAAGATCTGGAAAAGATTTATATGGAGGAGTGGGCCAAAATCCCTGCTGCAGTTTGTGAAAACATGGCCAGGAACTACAGAAAACGTCTGTACCAAATATTGAGTTCTGTTTTTCAATGCTATCAAATACTTATTTCATGTAATAAAATACAAACAAATTCTTTAAAATCATACAATGTGATTTTCTGGATTTTTTTTAGACTCTGCCTCTCACAGTTGAAGTCTATCTACAATAATAATTACAGACCTCTCCATTCTTTGTAGGTGGGAGAACTTGCAAAATCGCCAGTGTATCAAATAGTTATTTTCCCCACTGTACCTATAACTGAAGAATAATGAATGAATTTTCACAAATGCTAATATAGTTTGCATATTTGAAAAATTAGAGGTAGCTTTTAATATTTTTGAAAGCCTGAATGATATTAGTGACACTCTTACCTAGGAGGTTGCAATGTTCTATGTACTCACTGTTAGGGCCTCGTGCATATTAAAGCAATGGGCTAGTTTTATAGTTATTGAATTAACACAAAAGTCTTTAATTTTCAGAAATGGTTCAATTATAACAAAAGAGGTATATAAAACAGTCACAGAGCTACCAGGGAGTAAATGAGAAAAAATCTTACTAATTACATTGACAGCATCACCTTGGTGTGCATTTATGAAACTTTAACATCAATTCACGGCAGGCTTCAAGAGGTAATAGATTAATTTAAACATGATAAAATCAAATAAACCCAATGTTATGGTCACTGAGCAAATCTATTTACAAAGAGACATAAAAGCCCAAGGAAATACAAAATCTGCACAGACAATCAAATCATATAGTTATTCTTACTAAAGTAGTGAAGAGAATATGCAGAGCCACGCACGGTATGTGTACTGCTTCATCTAATTGCAATACATTAACCCATTGCTGCAATGATGGGGGTTGGGAGCCTCCACAAAGTCTAACCTTTCCACAATGGATTCACTCGTGAAAATTTGAGCTTTTTTGACTTTACATTTAAAGACCAGGGCCAAACCATGGTGGGATTGCAGCGAGAAAAAAAATTGGAATGTTTTATAGTCCCTGCAAAGTTTTAGCGAATCCCATCCACACATTGCGGGAATTGCGTTGCGGTTTTGGAAATCGCAGCATGTCAATGTTTATGGAAATGCCGGTGGTTTCCCTATAAGTAAAATGGAAGCAGAAAGCGTTCAAAGGAAACCTCTGCGGACCTTCTGTGAAAAGTGCTGCGGGAAAAACGGTGATGCATTGCCACCACGGTTTTTCCAGCAGCATTTTTTGCTGTGGCCTGCTACGTGGGGCCTTTGTCTTATTCAGAAAAAATTGATGGTATGAGAAAAGTCAAGTTTTGCGGGAATTGTTAAATATGTTCCCAAACATAGATATTATTTTTAGAACTTCACTAATCCCTTGGTGGTGTATGTACATTTGAGGGATTAGGCTAAGGCCCCATGGTACAACCTGTAGCTATAAAGTGCTGCGGGAAAAACCACGGCAAGAACGTATCGCTGTCCCACCTGCAGCGTTCTAAACAGGAAGTTCCCAGAGTTTTCCTCCATGGACTTTCTGTTACAATTATATCTACGGGAAGCCACCGGTGTTTCCGTTGGTATAATTGACATGCTGAGATTTCCAAAACTGCGCCAGTTTCGGAAATCGCAGCAAGTCTGCACTGCAGTTTTTACCGCAAAGTGGGCATGGGTATAACGCCGCAATTTTTCCTGCAGCGTTTCCGGCCCATGGGGCTCCAGCCTTACACACATAATATAAAAACCAAGTACAATACTAACATAGTGACCAACTAGATCAGTGAGATAGAGAACCCTGCCCACAATTATATTATGTGATTGCAATTACCATCTTTAAAATATTTCCATCTCTCAAAAGAATATTGTATTTGGCTTTCTTATTATTGGTGTTAATGGTGTAATACAACATGTTACTTGCATGATGCATTTTTTATCTTCCTATTACCCTTTCTCCACTATACTTGAATACTGTGTTTAAGCTGAATTCTTCAGCATGTTTATTTGCAGACACACTCCTAAATGCAGATGATATTTTTAGTCAAGGCTCATGACTTAACTTTATTGTTTCCAGAAACCGGACAATTTATAGCATAATGCTACTGAAACTAACCAAGCCATATATTAAGCAACAGCAACAATTGTAGGTGCTTTTTCTTTTAACCAACTTAGCTTTTACAGTAAATGAAGCTTTTTATCAATCAATACAAGTACTGAGTCGGAAATAAGGTATGTTGGGAACAAGTATTTACTTCATATACTTGCTATAAAGTAGGGGTACATCGGAAATAATTGATATCTAAAGGCATACAGTAAGTCTAGGAGGGTAATAAGGAGAAAACTTCTGCTCCACCTCCATAGCCAGATATATAATCTAACAGGTATATAATTACAGCACAGTTTATTAAAATAGTAATATACAACTGAGCTGTAACACTTTGAACATTACTTGATGGTTGTCTATGATACAAATAGCTAATTCTGGAATAAACAGGATTTAGGTTGAGTTCCGATGTTGTGGAAACTCAGCTTTTTTGTTGCAGATTTTGCTGCAATTTTTTGAGCCAAAGCCTGGAGTTGATTGAGCAGAAGGTACAAGTATAAGAACTTTCTAGACATTTCCTATTCCTTCTGTAGCCATTCTTGGCTTTGACTCAAAAAATGCACTAAAATCTGCAAGAAGAAAAGGCTGCAACGTGGGGCTTTAGCCTTAGGCCGATTCCCCAAGGGCTGGAAACGCCGCGCCGCGAAAAGTTAAACAGAAGAAGAACCAGCAGTATTTTCTTTAAATGGACTATCCAGTAGAGATGAGCGAACACTGTTCAGATCAGCCGATCCGAACAGCACGCTCCCATAGAAATGAATGGAAGCACCTGTGACGCTGACTTTGCCAGCGGCTGGCATCACAGGTGCTTCCATTCATTTCTATGGGAGCGTGCTGTTCGGATCGGCTGATCCAAACAGTGTTCGCTCATCTCTACTATCCAGCATTGAACAGAACTTCACAGTTTGCATCTAAAACTAAACTAAAACTGAAATTGAGTAGCTGTGCACATCCACCGAGCTACAGTCTTATAACCTAGTGCTACGTCCACAATTCTGCAAGATTTAGCTGAAATCTCCCATCATTTCTTGCTAGCTTAAAGCTTATTCTGGTGATATGCATGCTGGGAGTGTATTTTACTATATAGCCATCTGATGTACTTTAGCTCTTAATGATTAGCTGTGTGAGCCATTTATGCAGTGTGACAAAAATACTGTGGTTGGTAGCATGGAAAGTAATGTCCATAATGGCATGGCTGGGTGAATTTGGTATGGAGGAACTTGACTGGTCTACACAGAGACCTGAACTCAACCCTATCAAACAACTTTGGGAAGAAGTAGAAGACCTGATTCACATCTACGATTGAGGATTCCATTCCCCTCTCCGCATGAAAAATGTGGAGAGAAAATCGCTGCAAGAAGTACTTTTCTCTCCGTATTTTTCGTGCAGAAACCGAGCGGAAACCACACGGACCCCATTATAGTCTGTCCGTGGGTTTTCTAAGGTAACTATTTTTTTTTTTGTGTGAATTAGGTTTCACAATTGTGATCTGGGCCTAAGTGCTTCATATGTATTTTCCATTCCCTTTGTAGCCACTCCTGGCTTTGGTAGAAAAAAAAAATGCAGCAAAATCTGCAACAACAAGCAGCTTTTCCACAATGTGGAGCCTTAGCCTAAAAGCTGCTTTATTTGCAAAGGGGAAACCAGCTCTATTTAATGACTATGGATATAGAATGGGATGTCATAAAAGCTCCTGTAGGTTTGATGCGCCTTACACTTTTTTTATATAGTGTATGAAATGTCTACACACATGATTGTACCATAATGTACTGATTCAAACATACTAACAAAAACCAAAAAACGGACCCTACCCAATACCAAATAAAGTCCCACTATAGAATAAACATAACAACCAAAGGAAACATGAGACAAATGCAAAAATATACATAAAAACTATGAAAAATAATTATTGATAACCAAATAGTTAAAAAAAAAATCACAGGGAGACATAAAAAATAACTCACTGAAAATAGTGAGCAGACACATAAATCAACCCACTCAGCAAAGTGCAGGGCAGCTCCTAATCATAGGTATATACTAGAACAGGGGTGGGCAATTAATTTTCCCATGGGGCCGCATAAGAAATTGAAATTATGCTAGAGGGCCGTGCCACAGCTAATTTAACTCCACCCACTTATACATTGACTCCGCCCATTCCCAATCATCTTTCCATGTGACCCCACAAAGTATAATACTCCTACATTCACCCGTACATTCCCCCACACTATAATGTTCCCTTCCAACTGCCCCACAGTATTAAGTCCCTCTCCTGGTGCCCCAGTTTAAACTGGTGGAAACTAGAGGGGACATGAAGCTGGGGCAGCTGGAGGGGGACATTAAACTGTGGGGGTAGTTGGAGGGGGGCAATAAATTGACAGCTGGAGAGGGACATGAAACTGGGGGCAACTAGAGGGGGACATTGAAATCGAGAAGCTGAAAGCAGACATTAAACCGTAGGGGTAGCTGGAGGGTGACAATAAACTGGGTGCAACTAGAGGCAGACAGGTCCCCCTACAGCTACTCCCACTGTTTAATGCCCCCTCCAGTTGTCCACAGTTTAATGTCCCCCCAGTTTAAGTGCCCTCTTCATCTACCCCCAGTTTCATGTCCCCCCCTCCATTTCTCCCTCAGTTTCATATCCCCTTTATTTGCCCCATTTCATGTCCCCCCTCCATCTGCCATCTCTGCCCTAGTCTCACATTCCCCTTCCATCTCTGCCCCTAGGTTACTGAGACACACACACACACACACACAGACAGACACATATAGACACATATAGACAGACAGACAGACAGACACACACTTATAGACATAGACACACACACAGACACATATGGACAGACAGACACATATAGACACACACACACAAACACACACACACACACACACACACACATACAGACACACACATACAGACAGACACATATAGACAGACACACACTCTCCACCCTGCATCTCACCTTACATCTCTCAGTACCTTATGACAGACTCCACATGTCTCCATCTTCTTGAACTGTTCTGCCGGCACTAAGACACGCCTCCTAGGCACACCTCCCTAGACACGCCTCCCTAGACACACCTCCCTAGTCAAGCTTTGCGGGCCGGTCTGAATCAGTCAGAGGGCCGGATATGGCCTGGGGGTCGGGTTTTGCCCAGGTCTGTACTAAAGAGTCTCTGAGACAAAGCATGTGCATATACTGAATAACACTCCACCCAGGGAACATAGCAGCTAGCCAACTAGCCAACTAGCCAGTTAAATAGCAACATCATATATCAAAAATTACATACCCAGAGACTTAGTAAAATAGTGAGCAATGGAGTCCACTGCCCAGCGCCGAAGGGGGTAAACTGCTGAATGCCTGACGCACGTTTCGCCTAGGATGGCTTCATCAGGAGGCCATATTATTGCCTTTCAGAGTATTATTCTTATAGTGCACTCCATCGCCATTGGCTACTTTAAAGTGTACATACCGTACATACTCGAGTATAAGCCAAATTTTTCAGCACAGTTTTTGTGCTGAAAAAGCCCCCTTCGGCTTATACTCAAGTCAAGCAAAAAAAAAAAAATATATTTTTTTTTGGAAGGTTGGGTCTATGACCAGCCACAATAGCAGACCTGGGCAAAGCCCGGCCCCCGGGCCACATCCGGCCCTCTGGCTGATTCAGTCTGGCCCGCACAGCTTTGACTAGGGAGGCGTGTCTAGGGGGGCGTGTCTAGGGGGCGTGTCTTAGTGCCGGCTGAAGATGGAGATGTGGAGCGTGTCATAAAGTACTGAGAGATGTAAGGTGAGCTGCAGGGAGGAGAGAGAGAGAGTGTGTGTGTGTGTCTATATGTGCGTGTGTCTATATGTGTCTGTATGTGTGTGTGTGTGTGTCTATATGTGTGCCTGTCTATATGTGTGTGTGTCTATATGTGTCTGTATGTGTGTGTGTGTGTGTCTATATGTGTGCCTGTCTATATGTGTGTGTGTCTATATGTGTGCCTGTCTATATTGTCTGTCTATATGTGTGTCTGTCTATCTGTCTATGTGTCTGTCTATATATATATATGTGTGTGTGTGTCTGTCTATCTGAATGTGTGTGTGTCTCAGCAACCTAGGGGGAAAAAAATGGAAGGGGAATGTTATACTAGGGCAGAGATGGCAGATGGAGGGGGGGGGGGACATGAAACTGGGGGAGAGATGGAGGGGGGGACATGAAACTGGGGGAGAGATGGAGGAGGGGACATGAAATGGGGAAAATAAAGGAGGATATGAAACTGAGGGAGAAATGGAGGGGGGGACATGAAATGGGGAAAATAAAGGAGGATATGAAACTGAGGGAGAAATGGAGGGGGGGACATGAAACTGGGGGTAGATGAAGAGGGCACTTAGACTGGGGGGACATTAAACCATGGAGGAAGCTGTAGGGGGACCTGTCTGCCTCTAGTTGCCCCCAGTTTAATGTCACCCTCCAGCTTCCCCTACGGTTTAATGTCTGCTTCCCGATTTTAATGTCCCGCTCTAGTTGCCCCCAGTTTCATGTCCCGCTCCAGCTGTCAATTTATTGCCCCCCTCCAACTACCCCCACTGTTTAATGTCCCCCTCCAGCTGCTCCAGTTTTGTGTCCCCTCTAGTTTCCCCCAGTTTATACTGGGGCACCAGGAGAGGGACGTAATACTGTGGGGCAGTTGGAAGGGAACATTATAATGTGGGGACATATAATGTACGGGTGACTGTAGGAGGATTATACTTTGTGGGGGCACATGGAAAGATGATTGGGAATGGGCGGAGTCAACGTAGAAGTGGGTGGAGCTAAATTTGCCGTGGCACGGCCCTCTAGCATAGTTTCAATTTCTTATGCGGCCCCATGGGAAAATTAATTGCCCATCCCTGCACAATAGTAATGTATAGAATCTCCCATAAAATAGTGAAAAAAAGTAAATAAGAGTTCTAAATCCCTCCTTTCCCTAGAATACATATAAAAGTAGAAAATTACTGTGAAACACATACACATTAGGTATCCCTGTGTCTGAAAGTGCCCGGTCTACTGAATATAAGGTATCTGCAGTGCTCCTGTTCCGTCGGGAGGGGGTTAATAGGAGCACTGCAGATACCCTATATTCAGCCAGGCTGAATTCCAAGTGGGGGAAAAAAAACTCAATCCTCAAGCTTAGGGAAGGAGCAGACAGACAACCAAAACACCCCCTCCCCTTCCTCAGCACCCAGCAACTACTGCACCCAAAAACTCCGACCATTTTAAATTTTGAAATTTTCCAGTAGCTGCTGCATTTCCCCCCTAGGCTTATATTCGAGTCAATAAGTTTTCCCAGTTTTTTGTAGTAAAATTAGGGGCCTCGGCTTATACTTGGGTCGGCTTATATACAGTATGTTTTTTTTCATAAATCAGTAGTACAGGAAAAGGCAAATAGTATTGCAAAATACTTTAGTAAAGAAAAGTACCTGTGTATTTAACTATTACACTTACATTAGGTGAAGAAATGCACCAAAAAGCTGAGGTCCCACATTGCAGAAATGCAGCCTTTGTTGTTGCAGACCTTGACTGTTTCTCTGACCAGAGCTCTCCTTGCTCGATCTCTCAGTTTAGGTGGACAGCCATGTCTTGGTAGGTTTGCAGTTGTAGAACACTTTTTCTATTGTTTGTTTGCCTGTGCAGACTTTTTGCTCCTATTATTCCAGTACAGAAAATGCCAGTGTTTCCACAGGCATAATTGACACTTTTCTGCTGCAGATTTTTTTTGCCAATGTGTGGGTGGGATTAGTCAGAAGCCCATGCACTTGGGGGCAATAAGGTGGCTCAGTGGTTAGCCCTGCAGCCTTTCAGAGCTGGAGTCCTGGGTTCATATCCCGACAGGACCAACATCTGCAAGGAGTTTGTATGTTCTCCCCGTCTTTGCGTGGATTTCCTCCCATTCTACATAAACATACTGATGGGGAAAAAAAATGCTCATTGTAATCCCTATATGGGGCTCACAATCTACAAAAAAAAAAAAGCATTCACTTTGCAGATACTGTAAAACACAGCATTTTTGCAACTTGGGGCCCCGGCCTAAAGAGGTTATCTAATTTCTGCCTTGGAATGGACCATTAATATTAGATATGCAGGGGCCCAGCATCCAGTACCCCTGCAGATCACGTATACCGTAATAGTGAAGCTCCTGATTTTGCTTTAATGCCAAAAACCACACTTGCCACAAAAAATACCTGGCTCTTCTATTGCAGGCTACATAAAGTAGTCTGCAATAGAATGCATTTAATGACAGGCCAGGGAGCCTTCACAAGGCTCCCCGCTGTCATGACAATGGGATCCTGATCCCGGAAAAATGGCAGCGTATGGGCGCTGCCAGGAAAATGTCTCCTCGGTAAGCTTTGATCCAGGTGCCGGAAGGGTTAATGCACGCAATCAGTGCTGTCACCGATCGTAGGCAGTAGCGCTGGGTCTCCACTGTATAAAACAGCAGACACGCCGCAGCTATAGTGGCCACCCGGCTCATGAGTGGCTGCCATAGTCAAACACTCGACATCCACCGTAATAGTACGGTGGATGTCGGGAAGGAGTTAAAGAAACAGGTGCAAGAAACTTTTTTTTCAATCTACTGGTTTTCAATTGCTTTTGTGATAAGGACACCAAGCTACGGCAGAGTTCAGATGAGCCTCCCAACCTTTTTACTATTTACCAGGAACAGTGGCATGCTGTACTTGCTTGGGCATGACACTTCAGAATGTCTATAAAATAAATATTTTCTTATTAATCAATCTGATATAAAAAAAAAAATTAGAAAAAACAGACTGATTTGTTAATATAAAAATATAATGACTATTCCAATAATATTTTAATGTAATACACTGTGATCAGACCTCATAGAATAAAAATTTCATGTTTGAAGTACCAACAATTATTGGACAAGAAATTACATTTGTCAAGTATTAGAAAATGAAATATACGGAGCAGCTGAAGAGATAAGTATTTTTATCTGCAGTGGTATAGTATATTTCTATGGCAACCTCTAGTTTTCTGTACTGTATTCGGAACATTTAAAGTAGAGACATTAATAATGGATACAACTTCCAACATACATAGAATTTACATATTTTTTTAATAAAATCTTGAATAAACATATAATTGTTTTATTGTTTGTTCATCCTATTTAAAGGCGTAGTCTAGGTTCAGCAACATATTATTTGTATAATGAAATGTTTTACAATTTTCCAATATTCCAATATACAGTTTTCTAGATTTCTTCTTGCTATTATTACTTTTTTTTTACTTATAGTGCATAAAAACCAGCCTATAACCATGATCTGGACACGGAGGTGCACAGCTTATTACAGTCACCGTACATCAGAGCTATGTACCTGCGTGTCCATCACATGACCATGGACTGTCCATCGACAGCCATGGATTGATTTTTATCTAATGGAAGTAATCAAAGAATGACAACAAGCAGAGATCTAGAAATGGCAAGGAATTGATACAGAAAGTATATTGCAAAATTTTATTACTTTTTCTTATACAAACAATAACATTTATTTGCTGAAACTGGACAACCCTTATAAGGATCATTTTCATTATTGTTATATTCAGTATCTGTAGGATGTGATGTAATAGTTAGATCAATCATGGTCTGACCTCTATAATCACCAGAAATACAGAAAACAACCAGGCTGTATTCACAAATAAAGCTGAGATTAGTCCACCTCGCTGCACTGCATGTTTGCTGCTGGAGATGGCTCATGATATATATCCTATATCCTTATATATCCTGTTCTCTGGGATGTCAGGGCTTCATGACATCTAAGGTGACGATACCACCGACATGATTCTTCTAAGCTAATTTACATACATTGGACTGTATCGAGTTGAAGTTAGTTTAGTTGAGCCTTTACATGCAACTTTTTAGTTCTAAAATGTACAATTGCTTCTTTTTTGCTAAAAATCAAAAAAGCTTTTTTTTGGTGCTTTTTAAAAAGGCACAAGTCATAAATACAGTGGGAAAAAGATCTCCATTTGGAGTACACCCGCATTTCCCAACAAAAAGGAAAAGTAGCGAGGGCAGAATGACATCTGGATAAAAGGCACAAAAGCTTCATAAATGAAGTGCAGGGCAGCAGACCAAGCAATTTACGCCCCCCAAAAAAGAAAAAAAAAGTAGCTTAATAAATGTGCTCCTATTGTTCTTAAAGTGAACATTAAAATAAACACTAAAAAACACCTGTTACACATCCGTGTGCTTGGCAACTTGGAGCTCTTTATGAATTTGTTAAATCTTTTTTAGCATAACAGTTTGTGTTTACTGTGACACATTTTTTTAATTTGCCAGTCATTGACTATTTTGTATGGAAGTATGGCTGTTTATACAGTATATGCAATGTGAGAAGGTGACAGGCAGGGTGCTGGAATCTCGTTATATCTCCACCAGGTTTTTAACTTATGTGTGGTCCATGGTGGGTCTTGAGTAAGTCTCAGCCCCAGGTGTGAGTCCTTGGCTCATTACTGGGCCAGAAAATCGTGCAAATTCTGCACTCCAGTGCAGATCCAGGAAGTGAACGCAGGTGTATGGGTCTGTCCTGTAACCCTGAGTCCAGTGAGCAAAGTTGTGCTTGTTTTGTTTGTGTGGCTGGTAGTAAGCCACACGTATAGTTAGGTTATCAGTTCTGTTTAGTTAGTTGCTCAGATGAGCAGCAATGTTTTGCTAATTTTGTGCATGAAGTCAAGGTTTATTTGTTTTCCTGTTTTTTGTTTTTTTTTCTAAATAAACCTGTTTGCTGCATATTTCCTGTCCCTGTCTTTGACTGTTTGGGTCCGGGCCACTGCTTCTACCGAGCTAACTTCTCCATAGCAGGTACAGTGCCGACAATAACTACAGTACCCAATGTACATTTAGCATGCCATAGACAATGGTACTGTATATAACTCCTATAATAGATCTATGGAGAGCAGCTGGCAATGATATAACTGGTCATTGGTGAACAGATGCTAAGAAAAGCAGCAGAACCATATTTTCCAGCTCTCCTTAGGGCAGTGAACAGGAGACATGTAACTGCCACTGAGATAAATAACTGACATTTTTTTGGTAAAAGCGTTTTGCCTAGGAGATGGCCATCTATAGTGAAACTGCAAACACAGCACATCTCAAACTGAGAAAGAGAGGAGGATGAAGATAAGGCACAATCACTAACTCCAATGAGTCTCTTGAGTGGAACTGAACCACAGCCCGATCATTAGAAAAAGCTGTTTCCTCTTAAACATTACTGCTCGTAGTTGATATGAACCAAGATTTTCATGTCTATAGAACGTTGAGTAAAATACTAAATCATACCCATGGTGGTTGGGGTACTCATTAAGGCTATGTTCACATCTGTGTCATAATCTCCTTTGGAGACTAAAGCGTAGTGTCTGTTTGGGTCACCCGATGGACCTGAACAATAGGGAGTCAGTGCGAGTGTGAATCTAGCGTGAATGTGAAAAATAAACATCTTTGTAAATTATGATACCCATTTATTTCTCAAACAAGAGCTACCTCTTTTCTATAGCATTCTTACTTTCTTTTTGGACTGGCAATGTCTTGATATATTCAGACCCTTATTACCAATCAAGTCCCCTGATGAGTTTAACAAAACCTGCATGTTGGGATTGCATGTATGGTCAATTTGGAGTTTGATTTGTTTTAATTTAAGATGCTTTGAATTTAACCACACCATTTGTTTCTTTCACATTTTCATTGTTGGATAATAGCTATTGTTTATATAAGGGTCAGGTTGCAACCGGGGGTACATGCTACTAATAGCCCTGAGTTAGGCTATTAGGGTGATACAGGCCCTTTTTGTATTTAGTAGGGATATAATAGAGATAGAAGTTATTAACTATTGGGATCCCTTTACTGATGCTAGGTTCACACTAGCACCCGGAGTCCGTTCTGAGCTTTCCGTCTTCTGCATTTTTAAAACCGGACACAGAGTACTGCATGTCCAACTCTGTGTCCAATTAAAAAAAAAACGGTTTTGCGGCAGAGAGCATAAAACGCTCACCAGCGCTCACGGCCGGACATCTTTCAAACCCATTCAAGTGAATGGGGTGAGAAAGAGTCCTGCAGTTTTCTGTCTCCTGCTCAGTTTTGTGCAGGATATGGAAACCTGCATGAACGGAGACCGAGCGCAGATGTGAACGAGCCCTAAGTTGGTTGTATGTGCCTCCTTCAACCTTCAACCTTGGACCACTTACACACCCTTCCACCTTCTTTACTATGTGTTATTGACAATGATAGTATAATCTGAATCACAGTAAACCCTCATTTATTTATACATTTTTATATGTCTCAAACTGCCAAGTTTGGATTATCATATGTTGCAATCCCATGCACAATGTAATTCTGTGATGACATTAGATAATGTTTAGAGATGAGCGAACACTGCCGATCCAAACAGCACGCTCCCATACAAATGAATGGCAGCACCTGGCACGTACGCTTTGCCGGCAGCCGGTCGCTTAACCCCCCTGCGTGCCGGCCGCTTCCATTCATTTCTATGGGAGCATGCTGTTCGGAACGGCTGTTCCGAACAGTGTTCGCTCATCTCTAATAATGTTGTTTATGTTTGACGTTTTATTACATAATGATGACATTTTTTAACGGATCTAATAAAAGTTATATATTAATTTAACTAATTTTGATTTATAAGATTATCAATTGGATTCTGATTTTTTTTCCCTGGCACACAGGCTTTGGTTGTCTAAAGCCTCTACTGTTTTTTTTTTTTTTTTTTATAAACAAGAACTGCTTTAGGCTAAGGCCCCACATAGCAAAAATAACACTGTAAAAAAATGTGGAGGGAATGCATTATGATTTTTTCTGCAGCATTGTTTATTGTGAGTTTTCTTCTGCGGACTTTATGCTCCTATTAAAACTATATAGAATACACCAGCATTTTCACAGGTCTAATTGACAAGTATGCAAGCATTTCCATTGCAGATTTTTTTTTCAATGTGTGGAGGGGATTAGCCACAATCCCATCCATTTTGTAGATACTGTAAATTGCTGCATTTTCACAAAGTGTCGCTTTAGACTTTAAAAACCTCTTCAGATTTATTTTTTGCCTGTCATTCATTTCTATGGGAGAAATATAAAAATGTTGACCTGGCTCCCGTATGGTGGAAATAATTAGATAATCCTTTAATAGTCCCACAGTGGGGGAAATTCAGTGTGATACAGCTTCATGGATAGTACAGTAGTATATAGTGAGAGAGAAACACATACAAGCTCATGGCAGATAGAGAGATACTAGGAATCATAGTAACTAAGAAGAAAGAAACATAAGACAAACTGCAGGATGATTTAGTTCTCTGTGCGAAGTGATGTTGATAATTCAGCCTGACTGCGGTTTAACGACATGAGGAGGGGGGTACAGCGTGTAGACATAACAAGCAGAAACAGCTTTTTTGCAGAGGTGGGGGACATATGCAGCTATCACAATAACATGTGGTAGTTCCTTTGGTTGGTAGTGAGATCTCAGTTCGATATCTTGCATCAGCGCTATTGTTCCTTAACCACTTCCGGACCGCCCATAGACTATATACGTCCAGGAAGTGGTTACCGCTACGTCCAGTCAGAACACAGTAGCTGCACAGAGATCCTACTGAAGCTGGGGGACGGCTGTAGCTTCAGACAGAGCTCCCACAGAGATGGCAGGGAAGATTTATTACCTCCCCTGCCTTCTTGATCGCTGTGTATACAGCACTCAATGAGCGTTGTATACACAGCTATGGATGCTGCCATGATTCGGCCGCCCTCTGACCTGGCAGTCACGTGATCCGCCGGGAGCAGAGTCTTGCAAGAGCTGCTGGGTCCTTCAGGACCCCAGATCAGCTCTGTATACTGTGTATACAGCATGCAGGAGCTGTATTGCTCCTGCAACTGAGGCTAAATGTAGCAGCCTCAGTTATAGGGGAAATCAGCCTCCAGTACAAAAAAAAAAAGTGATCAGATGTCCCCAAAGGTCTCTTATCACCTTATGGGGACACAATCTGAAAAAAAAATAAAATGAAAAGATAATTAAAAAGTTTTAAAATTTTTAAAATAAAATAATAATAAAAAAATAATAAATAGTATGCTAATAAAACGCCGTTATTAAAGGTTATAGCCCCATCCCTGACAACACCATACAAAATAAAAATTAACGTAAGGGAGAGGAAAAACTATATTATAAAGTTTTTCCGTGACACTTTGTGTTATTAAATAAAAACAAAATAATAAATTGAAAACCAGACACAATTTCCCTCCTATTTTGTTTATATTTTCCCGGATATAAAAAAAATTAAAATACATTTGAAAATAAAAACAACATACAAATAAAGCCCTATGTGTCCCCGAAAAAGACGCAAAAATTAGTTGACTGAGAAATACGAGAAAAATGTTACAGCCCTCAAAACCGCACATACAAAATAAACCTAAAATGTGTCTGGTCCTGGACCACATATTGGCCCGGTACTGAAATGGTTAACCACAAAAAATGTCCCAAAAAGTACCACATCCTTCATTGCAAGCCCTCCTCCTTTCTTCTTACCACTGTTCTATCTGCCCGAAGAAGTCTGAAGCCATAGACAATAGACTCCAGTCAGGAGCCCACCAGGCCAATTGCAGCTTACTCAGACACCGTCCCACACAGTGGGTGGTGATGCAAAATGGAAAAGATAAATAGAAAAAACGGGAAATTATAGAGTGCTAATGGCAGCAAGATCTGTAATCAATGTAAAAAATAAAATAAAAATAAACGATGTGGATGGTTACAATAAATTGGTTCTGTTTATTGCTCCAAGGACATGAACAATGGCATAAAATGGCTACGCATTTCGACACCGGGCGGATGTCTTCATCAGGCCACTAAAATATACAGTAACAGACAAATACTAAAAGGTATTTCCCCTTAGTTAAGTGGGGGAAAACCAAAAGGGTTTCACCTCAGGAAATTGTACACATGTAGGCTATGTAACACGGATGGAGGATCATCTTCTTAGGCTATATGTCTGGCAACAGCATGGTGGAGACCCCTTGGCCCTGTGTTTTAAGGGCATTGAACATGTTCACAAATCACTTGGTGGTGGTAATTGGGATTGCATAACTTTGCAAAAGGAAGGCCAGTGGACATTACACTTTGGAAGTGACAAACCCTATGGGCTAACTGCTGCAATTTCCTTAGCCCATTTATTTAGCATTTTTTTTTACTTTTTTTGGCATCATCGTTCATGCCTCTCCTGGGTTTTTTTCTCAATTGCATTTTTGTGTATGTTACCCTGTAATGAGAAGCTGTTTTTTTGACTATTAGCAATGTACAATTTATGTGACGCATACCTCCGGATTTCATTATTAACACAAGTATCCCCATCAATTATTGGTTATATCATTTTATGTGTGGTTTATTATTGGCTCTATTGGTACTCAGTAGTACACTCTTGTCTAGAGCAGTACCTCCTATAGGTGGGGTGATACTTGTAGGTCTAATGTGACATATTAGACCCTTATAAATCAGTGTTGTTTGCTTTCTATTATGGTAGCCTATTGGTGGTCTACATTTACAGCATAGTCATATTCTATTAATTTGATGTGCTGCAGTGTTGATCACTGGTACTTATGGGGGTGTTCTTTTAAAGAGGCTGTTTCATATGTATGTCCGTTTTTTTTTTTTGCTTACTCAAACTACCGTGTTTCTCAGAAAATAAGAGGGTCTTATAATATGTTTTTCTCTGAAAAAAAAAATGGCTAGGGGTTATTTTAAGGGTATATCTTATTTTTCAGGCAACGGAGCAATCCAGAATCTTTTCTGATTCAGCCTGGAGGAATCTCATAAAATGGTTAGTATTAGGGCCCCTTCACACAGAGGATACGCTGGCTGATTTTGAACGTGTATACGTTCTGAATCAGCAGCGTTTAAAACAGGTCCCATTGCACTCTGTGGGAGCCGGCATACGTGCGCTCCTCATAGAAATGAATGGGCTGCTTTTTCCCATTCATTTCTATGGGGAGCGCACGTATGCCGGCTCCCATAGAAAGCAATGGGACCTGTTTTAAACGCTGCTGATTCGTAACGTATACACGTTCAAAATCAGCCAGCGTATCCTCTGTGTGAAGGGGCCCTTAGTAACACTAACCCAAACTTTCATTCACAATGGATGGTGTAGGGTCAGTGGGTATTAAACATTCTTACTGGGAGTCTCTCTCTCGCTAAACACTTTGTGTGATAGTGACCCTGTGCCCTCTTTATCTCCTCTCCTTTACGCTAAGGGGATGTGCTGTAGTGGCTGTATCTGTGGGAACAAGCAGGTGTGGCACCTGACATCTGGTCGTGTAGATAACCAAACTCACAGTACAGTATCAGTGAGGAGGTGGCACTCGCGAGGTGGACTCGAGAGGAAGGAAGCTGAACTCTGGAGCGGGTGAGCAGATATTGCGCTGCTATGGTGGGAGGTAGTGGAGCACTTGTCCAGGATGGTTGGGAGCTATGGTATGGCTATTCTCTGTCTCAGTGACATCAGTGTTGTCACCTGACATAACCTACCGCTGGAGCCAATGACTTTAGCTAGGGCTTATTTGTCAAGTAGGGCTTATTTCTGGAGTAGCCTGCTCCAAAATCTCTGTAAAACCAAGCTAGAGCTTATTTTCGGGGTAGGGCTTATTTTTTGTGAAACAGGGTAGTTGCTTGTGAGCCTTATCTTCAAAGATCTAGTTCACAAGCAACAAGGCATATACCTTTCCCTATACACAAAAAATACTTGCATACATGAAGTTATCAAATAGGACCACTATACCAGGACTACAAACATTTCACTTTTATTTGCAAATTATCCCTTCATAATGCCTTTTCCTATGTTGCACTGTAATGTAATGTGCTGCAGTAAGCAGGTTGTTCCTATGAGCCTTGTACTACTCACTTATGAGTGCCAGCTTCTTCCAGTGACATACACTGCACCTCTGCCTGGTTCCTGAATAAACAACGGTCCTGGACTTCCAGGTGACTGATGCAGGTGAAGTGTATTTAAATAGGATGTGGTGGTGGAAGCATCACATGAACCTTGGTTAGAAGCCATTTTCAGGCTACAAAGGGTTGGCACTTGACAATGAGACTCAAGAAGACAACTTCTAAAGAGCATATATTAGTAAACTGACTAAATCCCTATACCTACCATTATGTACAGATTGCAGATACTTTCACATAGAATATGTCCGCTGATAATATCCCAATGCTGGAAACCAGCTATGGATTTTCCTGAACTACTCCACATCAAAAAACACTCAGAATAACCTGCAACATAAATTAACATGATTTTGCTGTCAGATATTCTGCACCTCAGTTCAGATTATGCTGCAGGATTTTTAAACAGAGCATAGATGGGATTTGTTTAAATCTCATTCACTTTGCTGCTACTGAACAGTGAAGTCAATTAGCCTGCCCTGTCTGCGCTAACTTATCTGCGGCATGTACACTGTATGTAGACTTAAAGGGGTTGGCAGCATAAACTAAAACTTTAATACTAAGCTAAACCCCCCTCCCCCTTGCCTAATTTCTAATTTACTTCCTTAAAAAAAAAATGTATATTTACCCATATGCCTTGAGCAGTAATGTAACCACCACAGGTACACTTTCTGACATTCTGTTTTGCTATTTCTGGAAACAGGAGATCACCAATACTCATTCCCCCCTTCCCTCCCCTCCCCATGGCCCCATATTACTCACCAGTAGAGATGAGCGAGTAGCATTCAATCGAGTAGGTATTCGAACGAATACTGTGGTATTTGAAATACTATCGCTATTTTCAGTAAAGATTCAATTCAGAACCAATGTTTATTTCCCGAATGCTATACACTGTATAGCATCCAGCAAATCAACGCTAGTTCTGCAGCAGGCTCGTCCTTGCTAGTCGGAAGAGCTGACAGCTTGCATTTATGCGGGAGCTTACTTTTTCTCATAGGAATGTATTGACCAGCGTTTATTGGCGAGTGTACAGCATTTGGCCAATCAACGCTGGTTCTGCCGGAGGCTCGTTTGTGTGGAGGTAGAGTCTAAGATCGAACCACAGCAGTCTCCATTGTGGTCCGTTCTTAGACTCCGCCTCCTCACAGATGAGTCTCTGGCAGAACCAGCGTTGATTGGCCGAATGCTGTACACTGTATAGCATTTGGCCAATCAACGCTGGTCAATGCATTCCTATGAGAAAAAGTAAGCTCCCTCGTAACAGCAAGCTGCCAGCTCTTACGACTAACAAAGATGAGCCTGCTGCAGAACCAGCGTTGATTTGCCAAATGCTATACAGTGTATAGCATTCGGCAAATCAACGCTGGTTCTGCAGCAGGCTCGTCCTTGCTAGTCAGGAGAGCTAGCAGCCTCTGCTTCATCTAGTTAAAGGGGTAATCCTAACACGCTTGTTCACCAACCTGCTTGCTGTGTGCTCTCTTCACTTCCTGGTTTTCTCGGCACATTGGTGGGCAGGGTTTCACTTGCTCTGCTATCTGTTATGTTTGCAGTTGTAATGAGGGATTGTTGTAAATGAATTGCCACAATATGAAGCTGATGTAGCAGAGCTGGATTTGAGTCAGTTTGTAATACATACAGAGGTACTGGACTCCCTATCTTAGCCTTTATGAGCCAAATTCAATTAAACTGACTGATAAGTGGAAGAGCAGGAGATAAGAGCTCAGAAATCCCAGAGCTCTCAACTGCCCCCCTCCCCATCTGAGGAGCTCCGTTGCTTTTCTGTGGCAGAGACTTACACAGCTCAGACCATCGACAAACCAACAACGGCAGTAATTTGCTGAATATAGGTGGATCATCGACGCCAACAACCCACAGACGAAGTCATGGGCAGATGCTAGTGAGTGAATAATGGGGAAAAAAAAGGTTGTCACAGACCATTAAAATATAGGTCATGTTCTATTTTTGTCTATTTTCATAGATCCCTTCCTATACTAAAATTTATGGAGAACCTAAAAATACCTGATCTATCTGTCCACAGAAATGGTGATATGTGTCTGATCAGTGGGGTTTCTATGACTGCCATCAATCACAAATGCAAGTTCCCATGTTCTACTGTCTGACTTGCCATTTATGCACATTGGCGCTCATGAGCATTTCTATTCAATGGGACAGATGACAACAGCTGAATGCTGAACTCGGCTACCTTTGTCAGTTCCATAAACATAGCACAGACTACTAGTGCGCTTACTCAACCACCAATTTATTCAAATGGGAGAAAAAGACACAAGACACAAGAGTTGGGCACTTATTTAGGGACAGAGCCCCATGTTGAACACGTAGCGTTTTATGTTGCCTTTAAAATGGATGAAATACTGGCTAATCTTTGTATCTCCAGTTTGATGCCATAAATATTATATGTTGCAGACTTGCCTATCACAAGGCTGTTTGTTCATCTTGAAAGTGTTGTTGGGTTGGAAATTGGAATAGGCTCATTTATTACAAGCCCATTCCTCTTGGGCTGGATGTGTTTGGCAAGTAGCTTATAGATGAGTTCTAGTGGAACATCTAGCATGTTTTTGGAGACCAAAAAATTTAAAGTGCTATATGAGCAGCTCATGGAGTTCTGTAAGGGCTGTTGCAGAAGGTGTGTGTAGAGTGTGATGCCATTCCCTCAAGGTGAGATTTCTGGGAATTCTGAGACACATAAGTCAGGAGGGAAGTCAATGCTGTTTAGCTTGTGGAAGCACTCTACCCTTTGGGAGGCTATCAATTGACCTGGGAATACCTGTGTGGAAGGGCAGCCTGGAAAAACTTGTTCAATGTGTAACAGGAAATTGGCTTACCTGTGGCTTTTGGTAGGGCCAGGTGGATGTTCTTTACAGAATAGTTCATAGAAATAGGATGGAATGTAGATCAACTATCCTCCCGTCAAGAACAAATAGATGTATTGGGCAAATTCTACTGTGAGTTACAATTTTAATTGTTTGTATCTCAGTGTAAAGGTAACATTGATGTGACATCTCTGACCTGCTAAAGTTGCAGTTGTTTCCTTGACTTCAAACTTCATGAGTGTGATTGCAGTCACAAAGTATCCATGCATTGTATGAGAACTGTAACCATGAAGAGCTTTGTACCACTGTCATGTAACGAAAGAAAAGTAAAGTCTTCTATTTAACCAATACAATCTTCTACTGTTTGACTATTTGGCCACTTCTTACTTGATTATCAGAAAAAATTCAGTCATGACCCACACCCATGTTTTTTCACCTGTTTGAGAATGTACAGAGAGAATGGATCAAAACATGTTATACTTTATTACGTAAGAAAATTAAAGTACTCGATGTATATCAATGAACTTTTGCTTTTACTTCATCACCTGGAAAAGTGTTATTAATGGCAAACAATTTAAGTCAGCTTAATGTCTGCTTCAATATTTCTTAAAATATTACTTTATCAACATAAAAATTCTACTGTTAGAAGCACAACAGAGAATAAATTATATTTTATATCTAACAAAGTATATGCAAAGTACTCCAAGGTTCAATGACCTTGAATGACTTTTCAGTATGAATTATCAAACATGAAGCTGACTTAACAGACCATGAGGAGTGTCCAAATCTTTTCAAGGGAAATAGTGCAGATAATCATAATTATTTATGGGTGTCAAGGTCAAAAGAATTGTTCATCACTTTCCATGGCTTACTGAAGAACCTTTTAAAGTACTAAATGATACATCATTCTTGTCAGTAATGTTCTAAAGGAATTAAATGAAGCAATATAAAGAGAGATTTTTTTTGACAGCCCAGTGTTTGACAGTCTGCCCTATCATTCATGTCGTTCACATTGCTGCTTGTTCAGATTTTGTAAGCCATGTCTTTCATTTGAAATATATATGTTTTCTCATGTGCAGCCTTTAAATGAATTCATTAAATAGCCATGTAAAATTCATGATCTTGTATATATGTATAAAGTAATATAAGACAAGCAAAAGCTGAAAGTTGCTCTCAATGTGAATATTGTATTAATCCAATCCCTTATGGCACAAATACTAATAATCCAACACAGGTTGTTAATAATGTTTTACTGCATCCATTCATAAAAAAATAGTGTTGTATTACACTACTCTATATAGATAAAACATACTGGCACATAAATGACCTGCATATGCCAAAAATTACATGATTTTGGCAGGCGCCTTGTGACAGAAGGACTAATGATATGTTCAGCATGTGCAAGGCTATGTTATGAACGTTTGACATCTCAGCTATCTCATACACAAATTTTGACTTGCAACTATTTAGCATATGATTAGTTGCTAGGTGGGGTGGCATAGACACTCAAGTCCAGTTTCTTTAGTCCAAAACAAAGGTAGAGTTTATTTTCACTCAAAAATATAGTGCAGCAACAAAAGGAAACAATACAAAAATAAATCCTTGCCCGGCTAGGCTCTGACTAAACATAAGAATAGATTACCTCACTTAGAATAACAGAAATCCAAAAGCCAGTAGAATCATTCAGGACACAGCTCCAAAAATATGACCTCTTTCTTTGACTTTCCAGCCAAGCTCTGCCCAAAGTCTGCTGCTGGAGCTGACTTCTTAAGCCTCCTTGATGAGGAGACTCTCTGCAGCCGAGTCGCTGCCGAAACATCCCCAAATTGTGGACTGGAGGGGGGTGGAATGACAGGTCTCACTACCAACCTACCTGCCATTCCTAAAAATCCAGCCCAGTAACCGGAACTTTGAAATAACACTCAGCAGACAGAATTATCTGCTGAGAAACATTCTTTCTGGAGTTTTCTCATCTCACCCACCTTAGTAGTCTGGGTGAGATGTACCATCCCTCCATTACCTGGCCGGCCATCGGCGTACATTAGCTAAACAGATTTTTGTCATGTAGGTGTATTGTAATAAAATTTTTATTATTTTGTTTGTATTTTGTAAATCCACCATTGGCTTTCAACGTTGCTTTGAATCCTTCTGAGAATGCTCTCGATCAAATTCAAGCATGTATCAACCAAAATCTCAACCCAGATCTCTTCTACATGTTCCTAAATGTTGGTGCATGCCGGTTCACTCACTTGGGTACAAATACAGCTTTTTCTTCAACTCTACCCATAAGTGTTCCATTGGATTGAGGTCTGAGAGCTAATCCAGCACTTCATTGTCATTGACCCATTTCTTCACTAATCTTGACATATTCTTTGGGTCATTGTCCTGCAGGAACACTATGTCCTCCTTTTTATACCCATAATACTTGAGTGAAGGAAGTAACTCACCTTGTAGGATACTCACTTGTAGCTCAGCATTGAGACCATCTCATCACAAAGCACGATAGTGGGGGTGACTTGCATGGTTCATAATACTGAGATCACAGATATACATGCAAGCACTGCGTTACACAAGTTTGGAAAAAGGTAAAAAAAAAAGACTCAACTTCAATATTTTTCTTTTTTTTAATGTAGCTTGTGAGCCCCATATAGGGCTCACAATCTATATTTTTCCTATCAGTATGTCTTTGGAGGAAATCCATGCAAACACGGAGACAACATACAAACTCTCAAACTTTCAGATGTTGTCCTTGTCAGGATTGAAACCCAGGACTCCAGCGCTGCAGTGCTAACCACTGAGCCACTGTGTTGCTGGAGAACACTGGAGCAACTGCCCCCACTTTTTTGTCCATTGTTCTAATCAATCATACGATCAGAACAATAGACTGTAATAAGAAGACGGATGTAGATGGATCAAGGGAGAAGGGTAGACAGATCGCAAAACAGGAGGGAAGTTTAGTCTCAAAACAGCTAAAAATACAATAATAATATATAATACTAGAGGGAGGACCCGGCTTCGCACGGGTATATTACATTTTATGTTTGTGCAGTGGCCCCATAAGAATTGTCCAATTTTGCACTGATGTATTTTGTATGTTTGTGTGTATGTCCATAAGCGTCATGTGATTATGTGTATCTCATTTTGAATGTCAGTGAAAAACCTGTGATCAGTTGTTATGGATACCTGGAGTAAAGCTGTATCTAATCCTTCCCCGTGTAGTACTGTGTTTAGATGGAAGTATCCAATCCTTGTTGGTGTGGTACTTTGTGCAGATGCACATATCTAATCCTCCCCGTGTGGTATTGTGTGAAGAGGTGCGTATCTAATCCTCCAGTAAGTGAAACTGTGTGCAGACGCGCGTATCTAATACTCTGGCGTGTGGTACTGTGTGCAGATGCACGTATCTAATCCTCCTCCATGTGGAACTGTGTGCTGAGATGCGTATCTAATACTCTGGCATGTGGTACTGTGTGCAGAGGCCTGTATCTAATCCTCCCCTGTGTGGTACTGTGTTCAGATGCACGTATCTAATCCTCCCCTGTGTGGTATTGTGTGTAGACGCGCGTATCTAATCCTACAGCATGGGGTACTGTATGCAGACGTGTGTATCTAATCCTATGGCGTGTACAACTGTGTGAAGATGCGTGTATTTATTCCCCTGGCGTGTGGATCTGTAAGCAGACGCACGTATCTAATCCTACGGCATGTGGTACTGTGTGCAGACCTGCTTATCTAATCCTCTGGTGTGTGGTACTGTGTGCAGATGCACATATCCAATCCTCTGGCGTGTGGTATTGTGTGCAGACACATGTATCCAATCCCCCGGCGTATGGTACTGTGTGCAGACGCGCGTATCTAATCCTCCGGCGTGTGAAACTTTGTGCAGACGCACGTATCTAATACTACGGCATGTGGTACAGTGTGCAGATGTGCGTTTCTAATCCTTCGGCGTATGGAACTGTGTGCAGATGCGCGTATCTAATCCTTCCCCATGTGATACTGTGTGTAGAAACGTGTATCTAATCCTCTGGCGGTGGTACTATGTAAAGACATGCGTATCTAATCCTCCAGCGTGTTGAACTGTGTGCAGATGTGCGTATCTAATCCTCCCCCGTGTGGTACTTAGAGCAGACACACATATCTAATCCTTCAGCGTGTATAACTGTGTGCAGACATGCACATCTAACCCTCAGTCGTGTGGTACTGTGTGCAGATGCATGTATCTAATCCTCCCCTGTGTGGTATTGTGTAGAGAGGCGCGTATCTAATCCTACGACATGTGGAACTGTGTGTAGACGTGGGTATCTAATCCTACGGCATGTGGTACTGTGTGCAGACGCATGTATCTAATCCTATGGCGTGTACAACTGTGTGAAGATACGTGTATCTAATCCTCCCCTGTATGGTATTGTGTGAAGAGGCACGTATCTAATCCTACGGCGTGTGGAACTGTGTGTAGACGCGCGTATCCAATCCCCCGGCATGTGGTACTGTATGCAGACGCGTGTATCTAATCCTACTGCATGTGGTACTGTGTGCAGAAACGTGTATCTAATCCTATGGCGTGTACAACTGTGTGCAGACGCGCGTATATAATCCTCTAGAGTGTGGAACTGTGTGTAGACGCGTGTATCTAATCCTACGGCATGTGGTACTCTGTGCAGACGCGTGTATCTAATCCTATGGCGTGTACAAATGTGTGCAGACACGCGTATCTAATCCTCTGGAGTGTGGAACTGTGTGTAGACGCCTGTATCTAATACTTCGGCATGTGGAACCGTGTGCAGACACACGTTTCAAATCCTTCAGTGTGTGGAACTGTGTGCAGAAGTGCGTATTTAATCCTCTGGTGTTTGGGACTGTGTGCAGACCCGTGTATCTAATCCTGTGGCGTGTGATACTGTGTGCTGATCTGTGTATCTAATCCTCTGATGCGTGTATCTCAGTTTGGATGTTAGTGTTGTAATGTGCATGTGGAGTGACCGTGTGTATTGCAGTTGGAATATGAGTGAAAGTCTTACAGTTGTGTATTGGCTAAGGGGGGGGGGGGGGCACTGTGTTTGGAATGCTGTATCTCAGCAACGGTACGTCCGAGCAAGTTGGAGTCTTGTCTTAAACCTTCCCGGATATCTGAAGTATCTCTGTACCAAATTTGGTGAAGATTGGTCCAGTCGTTTGGTTCGCATTAGAGAACAGACAGACAGACAGACAGACAGAAATTCATTTTTATAATATAGGGAGATAATGATGACAATAAGCATTAAATAACACTCTGCATAGATTCACTTTAACTCATAGTAAAATTATAGTTACTGATTTGCTAGTTGTAATTCTACCACTTAGATGCAAAACAAATTGTTACTACCTAATAATACATTTTCTAAGATATATAACTTTCTACTTTGTATGCTTAAATTGCTCTCAATGTATTATTGTTTTCTCTTAAAGTTATACTTTTGAATATACTGTACCAGCCGCCTTGTTGCTCATCTTTATTTTCATTAGTTTTTTTATGTTGTGAAATATTTATATTACGCACTACCATATGATCTAGCAACACCAAAACTAATGACATAATTTAAAATGTCTAGAATGGGCCATTAAGTTTTGTTTGGCCTCATTTAATTTATAATTAATATATTATTCTATCTATATAAGCACACTTGTAAGTAGCAATGCACACAAAGCATCATCATTTCAGAATATACTCTTTTTGGATAAGGCTCCACATTGTGGAGACAGCATTTTTTTTATTTTTTTTAAGATTTTGCTGTTTTTTTTTAATCCAAAGTCAGGAGTGGATTAAAGTGAAGAGAAACTGCTGAGAGCTTCCTTTATATTTTCAATACCTTTTCAAGATACTACTGACTTTGGCTCAAAAACTGCAGCAAAATCTGCAAAAGAAAAACATTTCCACAACGTGAGGCCACACGGGAACAACCTGCAATCAAGCTGCCTGTATGAATGCGCATAAAGTCCTTGCAGCTCTGTACTATGGAGTCATGTGTACTCTATGTATCTCCAAATTGTGAATCTGTATGAATCCTTATTTTGGACACATTTATGGGAAAAATGTATCCATAGTATCTCGACCTAAGGCTGAAGCCCCACATGGTATAAACCATGCCTGTCCTTGTAACATGGATGAGATTATACAGTCCTATGAAAAAGTTTGGGCACGCCTATTAATCTTAATCATTTTTAGTTCTAAATATTTTGGTATTTGCAACAGCCATTTCAGTTTGATATATCTAATAACTGATGGACACAGTAATATTTCAGGATTGAAATGAGGTTTATTGTACTAACAGAAAATGTGCAATATGCATTAAACCAAAATTTGACCGGTGCAAAAGTATGGGCACCTCAACAGAAAAGTGACATTAATATTTAGTAGATCCTCCTTTTGCAAAGATAACAGCCTCTAGTCGCTTCCTGTAGCTTTTAATCAGTTCCTGGATCCTGGATAAAGGTATTTTGGACAAACAATTCAAGTTCAGTTAAGTTAGATGGTCGCCGAGCATGGACAGCCCGCTTCAAATCATCCCACAGATGTTCAATGATATTCAGGTCTGGGGACTGGGATGGCCATTCCAGAACATTGTAATTGTTCCTCTGCATGAATGCCTGAGGATTTGGAGCGGTGTTTTGGATCATTGTCTTGCTGAAATATCCATCCCCGGCGTAACTTCAACTTCGTCACTGATTCTTGAACATTATTCTCAAGAATCTGCTGATACTGAGTGGAATCCATGCGACTCTCAACTTTAACAAGATTCCCGATGCCGGCATTGGCCACACAGCCCCAAAGCATGATGGAACCTCCACCAAATTTTACAGTGGGTAGCATGTGTTTTTCTTGGAATGCTGTTTCTTTTTGGACGCCATGCATAACGCCTTTTTTTATAACCAAACAACTCAATTTTTGTTTCCAAAATGAAGCTGCCTTGTCCAAATGTGCTTCTGCATACCTCAGGCGACTCTATTTGTGGCGTGCTTGCAGAAACGGCTTCTTTCTCATCACTCTCCCATACAGCTTCTCCTTGTGCAAAGTGCGCTGTATAGTTGACCGATGCACAGTGACACCAACTGCAGCAAGATGATGCTGCAGCTCTTTGGAGGTGGTCTGTGGATTGTCCTTGACTGTTCTCACCATTCTTCTTCTCTGCCTTTCTGATATTTTTCTTGGCCTGCCACTTCTGGGCTTAACAAGAACTGTCCCTGTGGTCTTCCATTTCCTTACTATGTTCCTCACAGTGGAAACTGACAGGTTAAATCTCTGAGACAACGTTTTGTATCCTTCCCCTGAACAACTATGTTGAACAATCTTTGTTTTCAGATCATTTGAGAGTGGGCTGTCCATGTTCGGCGACCATCAAACTTAACTGAACATGAATTGTTTTGTAGAAAGAAATGGTCCAAAATACCTTCATCCAGGATCCAGGAACTGATTAAAAGCTACAGGAAGCGACTAGAGGCTGTTATCTTTGCAAAAGGAGGATGTACTAAATATTAATGTCACTTTTCTGTTGAGGTGCCCATATTTTTGCACCGGTCAAATTTTGGTTTAATGCATATTGCGCATTTTCTGTTAGTACAATAAACCTCATTTCAATCCTGAAATATTACTGTGTCCATCAGTTATTAGATATATCAAACTGAAATGGCTGTTGCAAACACCAAAATATTTAGAACTAAAAATGATTAAGATTAATAGGGGTGCCCAAACTTTTTCATAGGACTGTAGCAACTCTCATCCACACATTGCAGAAAAATACCCACAGCAAGAATGCAGTGATTTCCAAAACCATTGCGTTTTTGGAAATTGCAGCATGTCAATAATAATTGAAAGTCTGCAAAGGCACCCTGCAGGAAAAACCACTACACATGCGGGGCATTACCCTAAAACAGTTTACAAAACAATGATTCACTATTAGAAATGAGCGAACAGTGAAATATTCGAGATTTGATATTCGTTTCGAGTAGAGCCTCAATATTCGACTACTCGATCGAATATTGAATCCCATTATAGTCTATGGGAAAAAATGCTTGTTTCAGGGGAAACCACTATTCGAATAAAGGAGAGTCAGAATCAGAGGAGAATGTTTAGGAGGATCGCTGTGCAGTTAAAGTGCACGGACCCCAATATAGTCTATGGGGACCGTGCGCTTTAACTGCACAGCGCTTGCAGTTGCACTGATAAAAAGTCAGCTCCCTCGTAACAGCAAGCTGCCAGCTCTCCTTACTAGCAAAGACGAGATTGCTGCAGAACCAGTGTTGATTTGCCGCAGGCTCGTCCTTGCTAGTCAGGAGAGCTGGCAGCTTGCTGTTACGAGTGAGCTTACTTTTTCTCATTGGAATGAATAGACCAGCGTTGATTGGCCAGTGTACAGCATTCGGCCAATCAACGTTGGTTCTGACGGAGGCTCATCTTGGTTGGTCAGGAGAGCTGGCAGCTTGCTGTTATGAGGGAGCTGACTCTCTTTCTCAGAACCAGCGTTAATTGGCTGAATGCTGTACACTGGCCAATCAACGCTGGTCAATGCATTCCTATGAGAAAAAGTAATCTCCCTCATAACTTCAGCTACCAGCTCTCCTGACGAGCAAGGACAAGCCTGCTGCAGAACTGTATATACACTGTATAGCATTCGGCCAATCAACGCTGGCTCTGAATCGAATATTTACTGCAAATAGCTAGTAGTATTCGATTGAGTACGAATATTTTGAATACCGTAGTATTTGATCGAATACCTACTCGCTCATCTCTATTCACTAACACTTATCCTAAAATCAGATTTTCCTAAAATTGTTTGTATGACGCAGTACCATATTAGAAAGTCCTATTCACATGGCAGTGTTTCTGTCAGTGTTTTGCATCAATTACTGTAAGTGGCAAATAGGAGAGGAGACTACACAGAGACAAGGAATAATGGAAAGACTTTCACCTGTTCCGTGTTTTTCACCCACCTCTCACTTTGGCTAACAGTCACTTATGCAAAACACTGAATTGTGAATACATCCTAAGCAAATGCATCTATTGTAAAGACTCCATAGAGAAGAAGTTCAGGAAACATAGTGATGTTTTTAAAATTGCTATCCAATATGTTCTG
This sequence comes from Leptodactylus fuscus, assembly GCF_031893055.1. NCBI lineage: Eukaryota > Metazoa > Chordata > Amphibia > Anura > Leptodactylidae > Leptodactylus > Leptodactylus fuscus. Next base: position 44,456,514 of record NC_134272.1, read on the forward strand.
AATGAAAGTATTCTACTTGCTTGACAATACCAAGTGCGTGAGAGTAAAAGCATGGAGGTTTCAAGTGCATTAGGAAAACAAATGTAGTTGCCAGAATAATGCGTGCACCATTAGCTGTTCACCTGTCGTAGACCGAGCTAAAACCAACTCTAAATAGACTCTTTGCTCTTCCTTTTGTTTTGAAGTAAAATGTGTAGTTTTCTCCTTGCAAGTCCGGATGCAATGAGATGCTTGATCCAAGTGAAACGTTCGCTGAGCTTATACTTATTATTTTCCAAGAATATACAAATGCACATTCAATAAGAGGAAATGTCATGCATAGAAAGAACTGTCATATGCTAATGTTAAAAAGTAGACGAAGAGGGATTGAGAGATAACATAAGGAAAGGATCCTCTTTAGATAAAGTAACAAGATTAAAGGTGTTTTATTGTATCATCCAATGCAATCATTTACATCAATATTCCATGCTATCCTTCTATCCTATCCTTTTTTGGATATAAACATGGTCACTTTTGTGCATTCCTGCCCCTGTATTATAGCCATATTGCAGCCTTCTAGTGAGTCTAATGCTCCAAATTAACTGTATCATACTGTAGGTCATCTTAATGCTGTTAGTTCAGATCAATACCCCAGCGCATGCATTGCCATCATAATGTCAGCAGCAGGAGCGTAATTAGCAAAGGCTGGACCGATAGCAAACTTTTGACTTGCCCCCTTTCCCACGGTGCAATCGCCCCTTCCTGACCCCCACACAGTATAACGCTCCACTTGCAACCACTATAATGTCCCATAGCAGCCAGTCTACATAGTGTAAAGTCCCATAGCAGCTCAACTATAGCGGTAGTTTCACCACTGGTCAGCGGACTGTATCCGTATTTTGGAGCAGGATTCTCATGGTGTGAATATGGTCTAATATAATAACCAGGGGCAAACCTAGACTATTTGATGCCTGAGGCAGACTATAGAAAGGTATCCCCCCCCAAAAAAAACTAAAATAAATAATTGAGTTTACATGTTACTAGCCATATTAGGGCTTAATGTTTGCAGCCATATTAGGGCTTATGTTTTCCTCATAATGGTGCCATTTATTATTCTGTACAATGTACTTGGAAGGTGGAAAAAAAATCAGAATTAGGTGGAATTGAAGAAAAAGTGCATTTGTGCAACATTATTGTGGGATTTGTTTTTATGATGTTCACTCTGCAGCCAAAATGACATGTCACCTGTATTCTATGTTTCAGTATGATTCTGGGGATACCAAATTTATATGGTTTATATATGGTTTTAATCCATTTGAATCCTTTAATCTAAAACTTTGCAAAAAAAAAAAAAAGGTTTTTCAGTCACCATATTCTGACACACGGCACTTTTTTGTATTTTCATATACAGGAATGTATAGGGCGTCTTTTTAGTAGACTCAAGTGTACTTTTGGCAAATGTCTATCACTTTGATCACTTTTAATTCAAATTCTTATCAGAGGCAACAAAAAAACCCTCCTCCTACAGTGTTTGGTATACGGGAAAAATATTTTTTATACATTTGTAGATCTGGCATCTGCTGAAACTCCCATCGAGCCTGAGAATTGTTTTTTTTTTTCCCCCCCTCTGGGAATTCAGCCTTACCGCAGCCAGGCTGAATATAGGCGTGTTGCTTGGTAGATGGATGAACAGATGTGGCTGCCATTCTCTTTAATAGGAGTGCCACAGATAGCCTATATTCAGCCTGGTTGTGGTCAAAATGAAGGGGAGGAAAAACCCAATACTCAAGCCCAGTGGAGGTCTCAATATACAGACACCCAAAAAGGCCCCCAACCTACTCCCCATCCTCGCCACCCAATAATCAATCTGGTATCTATCCTATGGATAGGGGACAAATACTTAGAAAAGCAATATTTCATTAATATGAAACAATTACTTCATCTGAAGAAGCAAGAAAAGCAGTGGTGCTTCTGAAAGCAGGGATAAGGAGACCGTGCCAGGAGCCACATTGCGTCAGAGCAACATCACCTGATATGATGCACGCAAACCCAGTGTGGGTGGGGGCAGAGGCAGAGAGCAAGGAGCAGGCCAAGTAATTTTTTTTTTTTTTTTTTTAATGTGAACCCCATATAGGGCTCACAATGTATAATTTTTCCCTATCAGTTTGTCTTTGGAGTATGGGAGGAAATCCACACAAACACAGCGAGAACATATAAACTCCTTGCAGATGCTGTCTTTGGCAGGATTTGAACCCAGGACTCCAGTGCTAACCACTGAGTTACCGTGTTGCCCCCAGCCTAGTAAACTTCTGAGGGTGGACCGCTGGAGCAGCGCCACTACCAGTAGATGAGTGCTCACGCAATGTAGTCTCCACATGACAACCCCGAGCTACCTTTATCCTCTCCTGCCTACATCTCTAAACCAGTCAAGGACAGGTCCTGTTCAGCATATTTTCTAAAGCGACCTGTCTTGGGCTGGTTTAGGATAGTCAAAATGCCACCCACGTAATTGACACAGATAGCGCTGCCTGAGGCAAGCACCCCACTTCGTCTCATTAGAGCTGCACCCCTGATAATAACACCACTTTATTCTAGTTCATTGCATTTGTATATACTGTAAAATAAATATGCATATCTTTGGAGATTAAATCTTTCTATCATTCTGAAAGGACTTCAGGGCCTTTTAGTTCAGTTTTAGATCATGCTATAGCAACCATAGCACTGATGCTGATATTAGCCCCCTAAAATACAACTGCAAGATGCCAATGGGTTCTGATAGCAGCCAGGTATGCCATCTAAGAAAGTCTAATAGACCCAGTCAGAGTTTGGGGCTAATAGGTTATCACTAGAGATGAGCGAACAGTAAAATGTTCGAGGTTCGATATTTGTTTCGAGTAGCCCCTCAATATTCGACTACTCGAATCGAATATCGAACTCTATTATAGTCTGTGGGGGGGAAAATGCTCATTTCAGGGGTAGGCAACGTTCGATTAAATTATATTTACCAACTCCACGAGTGAGGGTCGGGCTGGATCCTCCAAGCAGTCTTCTTACAGCGTCCCCGCGGCATCTTCCGGCTCTGAATTCACTCTGCCAGGCATCGGGCCTGGGCAGAGCCGACTGTGCATGCCCACACTACAAGCGGACATGTGCAGTTGGCTCTGCCCAGGTCCGATGCCTGGCAAAATGAATGAAGAGCCGGAAGACGCCGCGGGGAAGCTGCACGGAGAAGACTTCTAAAGGTAGGAGAAGAACCAGTGTTGATTGGCCGACTGTATAGCATTTGGCCAATCAATGCTGGTTCTGCATCGAACTTTTACATTCGAACAGCGAGTGGTACTTGATCGAGTACGAGTATTTCGCATACCGTAGTATTTGATCGAATACCTACTCGATCGAGTACTACTCGCTCATCTCTAGTTTTCACTTGGAGCTACATTGGCAGGTGTAATACAATGCAATGCATCTGTTTTGAAATTTGTTATATAAGTGATCAGTCATTTGTATGTTCAATTTCCTATATGGGACTAAAATAAAAAGAATTTTTTTTTAAAAAAAAAAAGATTAAAAAAATAAGGAAAAACAACCTTAAAAAAATCTGAAGTTTTCCCTATAAAATGCTTATGAATGAAAAAGACACATTATTGGCATCATCAAAGCCATAATGACTTAAACTATAAAATTTTCATCTTATTTAAGCCGCATGGTGATAGCTATAAACAGTTAATAAAATGCTATGCCAGAATTGCTTCATTTTATTTCATTTCATTTTGCAGAAACAAGCCCTCACTGGACTTCAGAATATGGCAACATAAAATATTTTTTAAGGTGACTTGCAATGCAAAAATTGTGAAAAATAAACAACCTGGTATCTGGTAATGCTATAACTATATTGACCCATAGAAAAAAATTGTGTTATGTAGGTTTCATGTTATATATGATGTACAATGCAATAAATAGTACTAAATTTTATCATGCAAAAAATTGTGGAATTGCTGTTTTTTTTTTTTAGATTCCACTAAAAAAGAAGTAATAAAAGTTAATCAATAAATTACAAAAAAGCGTTCATACAGCTATGTTTACAGAAAAATAAAAAGCCTAACGTTTTAGAAAAAAAAGTAATGGACTGTACATCCATATACATCCACATATACTTTGACCTTTGCCTCTGAGTAAAATTTACAAACATGAGGTCCTTAGTAAGCATTTTAGCCAAAGTGTACAAGACCACTAGACACGAAACTGCAAGGCTAAGACCCCAGAGACCCCAGAAAAATAAAAAAGTTATGTCTCTTGGAAGCTATGATAAAAAAATGAAAAAAAAATGTTTCGACATCAAGGCCTAAATTAGCTAGACCACTATGGAGGTAACCCAAAAAGAAGACAATACTGCTGCACCGGAGAATACTTCTTCATCGCATGTATGCACGTGTCAGAATGTGAACGCTCAAAACAGATCCCATTCACTTCAATGTGTGCCAGCTTACAGTGCTACACATTGAAATCAATGGGAGGCTTTTTAACCCATTGATTTCAATGTGTAGCGTGCGTGAGCCGGCACACATTGAAGTGAATGGGATCTGTTTTGAGCGCTCACACTCTGACAAACTGAACTGAAAGAAATGACCAGAACTACAATTCCTTCAATTTGGAATTCCTGCCACTGGTGTGGGCTGTCACTGAGAAATTTAACGACTATCTCATTTCTACTCCATTTAAAGTCTACACTGGCAACAACCCTTTGGCACATCTGGCCACAGCACTGCTGAGAGCCCTGGAACAGAGGTGGGCCTCTCGATTAGCCAATTACAACTTTATGGTCTGGTATAAACTTGGCAAGTCCAACATTGGAGCTGATGCCTGGTTTCCTATAGAAAAGCTGACAAAGAAGCTGATGTGCGGGAAGAGGTAGAGATGCCAGCCTACTATGCACAGTTTGCTAGGCAAGAAGTTCTTACTGCTAGGATCATGGTGCTCTCTGGTGTATAACACTCGCCAGAGAATCCACCCTCCAGAGAAGGAGCTCTGGGTTCAACTTCTGTCTGAGAGCAGAGTCCTAGGTGAGATACATGCTTTTCTGTATCATGGCTGACTGCTTACCATACCATGCGAACCCTGAGTTGCTCAAGTTGTGGAGACAAAGAAAGAAATTGTTCAAATTGTTCATGAGAGATGGGGTCTTGTACTGAAGAACGACTGATCCTGTCTCACGTGAGTGACTCCATAAGATTGTACCACTGCAATGAGATGCTGAGATTGCCCAGACATTTTAGTATCCAGAAAACAGAGGTTACCTTCAGGAGTCAGTTTTACTGGATCAGTTTAGAGAGGGGAGATATCAAGAGAGTGTACTGCCTGTACACTTGCCAAAGGTGAAAAGTCACATCAAAAAGCTTAACTCCATCCCATTGAGAGCCACTGGCCTCAGGAAATTGTGACTATGGACCATCTGAAGATAGAAGCCATTTGTTTTGGGAATACTTATGTGCTGACCATCAATGATCAATACACCAAATTTTCAGTAGCTGCTCCTGTTTGAGATCCTTTCTCTTACTTCATGGCAGTCCAGAAAAAATTCTGACAGTCAAAAGTTCTGCGTTAGAGCGTTACCATCCACAGGGTAATTGTCTTTTTGAGAAAATGAATCAGACTCTTCTTGGACTACTTAGAACTCTGCCACCTTCCAAACGGATTGGTCATTGCGGTTGCCTGAACTGGTGTATCAGTACAATAATCAAAAACAGCTGTCCGTCTGGTGCTACCTGATGTTTGGGAGACACAGAAAGTTGCCAGCTGGGGGGCAACACGGTGGCTCAGTGGTTAGCACTGCAGCCTTGCAGCACTGGAGGCCTGGTGTTCAAATCCCGCCAAGGGCAAAAAACCATCTGCAAGGAGTTTGTATGTTCTCCCCGTGTTTGCATGGATTTCCATCCCATCTTCCAAAAAAGACATACTGATAGGGAAAAATGTACATTGTGAGCTCTATGTGGGGCAAACAATCTACATAAAAAAAAATAAAAAAAAAAGAAAGTTGCCAGCTGAGTGTCTGTGCCAGGTGATGTCAACTCACTGCCAAAGACTGACTGGGTGAGCGATCACCAGAGATGCTTGGCTGAGGCTAATAGCATTGTGGATGCTAGTATGAATGAGGTATGGGTGAAACAACAGGCAGAACATAATCTTCATTCCTAGGCTACACCCTTTCAAGTTGGATAAGGTTTGGCTAAAATACAACCATCAAATCAGCAAGCTGGACTCCAGGTGGAAAATTAAACCTTATATTGAGTCTGCTCAACCCTACCTATATATATATAATCATATAATCAAGAAGGAGGGCAGACAGTCTCAGGTTGTACATCAAAATTGGATGAAGTCATGTCTGTAGGATATCCCTACTGAATTAGTATACATTTAGAAGAACAAGGGTGGAGAATAGTCTGCCTCCTGAATTCTTTGTACCATGCCTGGCTTTTCTTATCCATGCTCAGTGTGGATTTCATGAGTGAACTCCTGAGACGCCGCCATCGGTTAATTGCACAGATTCAGAGCAACAGATGGAGTTGGATGACGTTGCTCCTGCAAATACAGTACCCAGCGTTCCTGCGGGTCTTACCACTAGAACGCTAAATTCCTGGGGTGAATCCCCTGCTGCTCCAGAGGAATCCACCCTAAGAAGATCCCAGAAAACCACCAGATAACCCGTACGGTTTCAACAGTGAGTAGGGGGTCTGAAGCCCATCGCCAGTTTGCCCTTGTGTTCTTCTTCCCTTTTGGCTCCAGGATTGGACACTAGCGTACTGGAGCTGTTCTCATGTCCCTTTGTGTGTTAAAGCCCGAGAAGGACACCAATGAACCTATATCTCAGGGTCCCATTTGATGTCTAGACATTTTTACCTCTTGTTTGTTGGCATCTGAGATGACCACTAATGGACCTGCGTCTCAGATACTTAGAACAACGACCATGTTGAAATTCTCTTTGACTACTGGCTGGACTTTAGACTGTGTAAATATTGTCTTTTTCTTTCAGGTATCGTCTTATTTATTTTCTTGTTGTGCTGTGGTTCCTACACATATATGGAGTCTCTTAGTTGCTGAGGGCAGCTCATGTCAAAACGGGGAAATTGCAGCATCCCAGAGTGTCACTGTTTATAATGTTTTTATTTTATGTGCCTCTGATTGTATATATTATTTTTGTGTATTTGTGGTTTTGTGTTTTTGTGTATTTTGTATGTATTTTATGTATTTGCAGCTTAATGTCTTGCCCCTATGGTTTATCCCATTGTTGGCTATCCCTACATCTCATATGGCTTGGTACATCCCTGGCTAAGCACAGGCAGTTGTGATACAATATGTGCTGGCACTGTTCACACTGATCCTTTTGTGCAGTCATGCAGCCCTGACATAAGGAAGATTCTACTGTCACATTTGCAGAGACTGTACCTAGGAGGAGGATAAGAATTGTGCTTCCTGAGAAGCTACATGCCAGGACCCATTTGACATATTCAGCCCCCCCCCCCCCCCAACTTAGTTCAGAGGCTAAATTTGTCATTAAATTGGAGTGGAGTAAAAGGCACCTTATCACCATCACAGCCCAGGCATCCCTCATTCCAAGCCTCGGTGTAGTCAACAAGTTGGAGACTGCTACCCTTAATGGGAATCTGCATCTGTTGAGAGTTACCTTGTTATCAGAGTAAAGTTTCATCTTGGTTAAACTACATTAGTGAGTCATTCCTGGACTTATCATCAGGGCTCTCCCGAACACCAGCACACAAATGACCACTCAGGCTCAGACAGGACCATTCTCCAACTGGACGCACCATGAGGGAACAACTACCACCAGGTACCACGCAGGCCCCTCTCGTTAAAGTTTGGCTTGCGAGGTGAGCTGGAGGAGTTCAATCGGCCTACACTGTGACATTCCCACCGTTACTACTACTCCCATCCCCTGGTTCCCTGCAATTCAGTTGCAGCAACAGAACAAAGCACGCCTGTCTTCTTTTCTGTTTTACAAAGGGCCTAATCTGTGTTTAAAGTTGCTTTATGGAGACCACAGCTAGATTTTCTCCATGAAGCTAAAAATAAAAAAAATAAAAAAATTGCTTGATATAGTAAATACATGATATAGTAAATATGTATCTGAAATTTGTTACTGTATGTCTACCATTTTATTACTGTATTGTTTAGTCCGAGCTGTAGAAGACTGATTTAATAACATTTAGAATTATATTTTGTTTTATTTGTATACTTCTATATGAGTCACATGAGCTCAACTGCTGTCCTCTCCTCCTCATTTACAGGTCTGTGAATGACTGTAGGACAACTGACTGCAGGAGTCTTTCTCTACTTTTCTGCCTGCAACATGATACAGGTTAAACTCCCCCATCCCAACTAACACAGTCATTTCCACAGCAGTAAAGCAAAAGAACTGCAGTAAACTAACCCATATTTTCTGCAGGAAACACAAAGTAATTCTGACTGATAAATACTGCCTGCAAGTTTTCTTCCCTGTGTACTGACATCACTAATTTCTTACTGTCTTTCAATCCTTAATACTCTACTCACATTGAAATCCTGTCCCAGTTCTCACAGTAAAACTTAGCTATAAAAACACGAAATATCGCCCTAGTGTGTGACCAGTGTGAAAACTGGAATACTTCAAGATATAGTCACACACAAAACAGGTTCTTAAAAGCATTTTTTATAGCAAAAACAAGGTTTAAACCTTTCAGGACCAAGTGTCATTGACGCCCCAATGCTCGGGCCAAATTTAGCATTTTTGTATGCATTGATTTACACAGCAATATCTTTTTAATGGCTTTGCATATCCCAACTACCTGTATTTTGGCCATGCTTTAATTGCTTATATGTTCAACTCATTGGCGTCCTCCGACACCAATGAGTTAAAACCAGGACACATACCTCCCTCCGCCGGGACAGCCGGACAAGACACCGAATTTGTGAATGTCCTGCGGAAAATGAGGCGGAAGGAAGGTATGCATGTACTCTGTTCGTCCGTGTGTGTAGTGTGCATCCATCTGAGTGTGGTCCTTGTGTGTGTGAATTCCGTGCGTGTGTGTGTGGTGTTGTGGTATTTGTGGGGTGGTGCTTGTGGGTTGGTGTACTGTATGTGTGCTGTCTTTGTGATGTTTATATGGTGTTGTGTGTGGTGGTGCGGCCCCTTTAGTTGCAACTCTTTGGCGCCATCACTATAATCCGTCCCTGTCAGTCACAGCTGCTGTTTTCCCCTCAGCACTTTCACCAGTCGGGGGCATTATCATACAAGTCCAAAGCCTTATGGTAGCGATAGCAGCCTGTTGCCAGGTAGGCCCAAAGCCTGTGCTGGGGCATTATCATACAGGCCCAAAGCCTTATGGTAGCAGTAGCAGCCTGTTGTCATACAGGCCCAAAGCCTGTGCTAGCAGTAACAGGCAATTACTACTATCACAGACTTTTGGCCTATAGTAATATCCCAGACTGTGTGACGTCTGGGATATTACCATATAGGCCTGAAGCCGGCTAGGATTAACATCAGATCCCGGAGAGGTGAGTAAAACTGTTTATTATTTTCTTTCACCTCTGGGGCTCCGATTATTATACTCAGGGGTCTGAAAAGACCCCCCGAGTATAATAATAGCGGCAGTGGCGGCCTATAGTATAAGGTGATGCGGGGGTCGGCAGTGAGCAGGCCCGGGGAGGTTGGTAAATAGGCCGATACTGGGAATACTCCAGCAGGTAGCGGCCTATTATAAAACAAACAAACATTAAGTTCTCATACTTACCGACCTCGCGCTGCTGCTCCTGCTACCGCCACTACTCATCTTCTCCCGTGGCTGCTTGTGTTCTCCCACGGCTGCTCCTGCGTCTCAGCGTAGGGGGCATGACGACGACGCTTGTGCTGAGACGGAGTAGGACGTCATCGACACATGTCGGGTGAGGACATGAGCTAATGTGGCCACGTCACCCTGCGTGTGATGTAGCCGGGGGAGGGGGCCAGGACTGTGGCCCCTGTAACCTCTATTATGTCCCACAGCTGCCCCCTTGCAACCTCTATTATGCGCCACAGTCTATTATGCCACTGTGGGACATAATATAGGCTGCAGGGGCCACTGTGGGATATATATATATATATATATATATATATATATATATATATATATATATATATATATAGGGGTTGGGTGCGTGGAGAGGTGAGGAGTCAAAGATGTCTGTGTTTCAAACTTTACAGAGTCAAATCACAGCTGAAAGAAGTGGTCATGGCGGTGCAAAGGGAAGAGACGGGAAATGTGGGGAGACGTCTCCTGTAAGTATTACTGCATTGTATTTATTGTAATGGCAGAATGTAATGGCAGAAAATATGAATCGCATTTGAAAACCGCATTCAAAAAATCCTGGGAGGGGGACCCACAGTGGGCCACAATGGGGCATAATGCTGGGTGAAGGGGCCACTATGAGGTATAATGCTGTATGCAGGGGCCACTATGGAGTATAATACTGTGTGTAGGGGCCACTATGGGGCATAATACTGTGTGCAGGAGCCACTATGGGGTATAATACTGTGTGCAGGGGACACTATGGGGTATAATAGTGCGTGCAGGAATGCGGGGGAGCGGGTCGGTTGGGGTCTTCGGGGGTGGGGGGCATGTCAAAAGTTCGCCACGGGGCCCCACCATTCCTAGTTATGTTACTGATTTACTCCCTATAGTGCAACCCTTCCCCCTCCCTCCAGTGTAATTTATAAGTAGTTCACGGACAAAAGAGCAAAATTGGTTTATAGTTTACACAACTATCTATTGTCGTGCTTTAGTGATGAAAGCAATAATATAGTAAGCAATAATGACAATCTTACTATCAGGCAGTTTTCACCTGACCAATATTGCAGCTCAGTAAGGCTGCTTGCACACTACAGTAACACTACAGTCTTCGGGTCGTGGATTGTACAGCTCCAAAGACTTCTATGGAGCCTGTAAAATTCACAGCTTTGTGCACAAAGAAGTCTATGGAACCACCAAATCCATGGCCCGGAGGCCTGTGAAAAATACTATAGTGTGCAAGCAGCCAGTAAGGATACCAGATATGTTTTGTCAGGCGTATGATCAATGTGTATGTATGTGTGTGTGCATGAACGTGTGTGGTCCGTGTATATGTATTGTCAGGGTCTGGGGCTGCTAGGTGGGGTGGCATAGACACACAAGTCCAGTTTCTTTTAGTCCAAAACAAAGGTAGAGTTTATTTTAACTCAAAAATGTAGTGCAGCAACAAAAGGAAACAATACAAAAATAAATACCTGCCTGGCTAGGCTCTATCTAAACATAGAATAGGTTACCTCACCTAGAATAACAGAAATCCAAAAGCCAGTAGAATCATTCAGGACACAACTCCCCAAAATATGACCTCTCTGTCAGCTCTCCAGCCAAACTCTGCCAAAGTGTTGCTGCTGTAAGGTGGCTTCTTAAGCCTCCTTGACAAAGAGACTCTCTGCAGCTGAGTCGCTGCTGGAACATCCCCAAAGTGTGAACTAGGGGGGGTGGGATGACAGGTCCCACTACCAACCTACCTGTCATTCCTAAAAATCCAGCCCAGTACTGAGCATTTTCCCAATTGCTCAGCAGACGAAGGTTGTCTGCTGAGAACAAACATTCCTGGAGTTTTCTCATCTCACCCACCTGAGTAGTCTGGGTGAGATGTACACCCCATCCATTACCTTACCAGCCATTGGTTTACATATCCCCCCTCTTCTCCAGACCGGAGGGCTGGGCATTTGTGGCCATCATACAATGCACCCTTGACAGGACATCAGCGTTTCCCAATAATTTCCCAGGCCGTTGTTCTACATCAAACACACAATTTTTCAGAGACAGGAACCATCGGGTAACCCTAGCATTTCTGTCCTTATTGATTTTCATCCATGTAAGGGGAGCATGGTCAGTGATTAAGTTAAACTTTCTCCCCAGGAGATAACCTCAGAGCATCCAGCACCCATTTAATGGCCAAACATTCCCTTTCTACAATGGCGTAATTTTTCTCAGCGGCGGACAGCTTCCTGCTCAGGTACATTACTGGATGCTCTTCACCATTTACAACCTGGGACAGCACTGCACCAGGAACTCCTTCAGGGGCTCTCAGCACTGGCTGCTGGCATAGAGCTTGCTTTAACCTCTGGAACGCCTCCTCTGCCTCTGGTGTCCAGTGGATCATCACTGATTTCCCACCTTTCATCAGGTCAGTGAGAGGAGCTGCAATAGAGGCAAAGTTTGGCAAAAACATCCGATAGTAGCCTGCAATGCCAAGAAATGCCCTGACTTGCTTCTTGGTTAGCGGTCTTGGCCAGTTCTGTATTGCCTCCACTTTATTGATTTGGGGCTTTATTACCCCTTTGCCAATGACATAGCCCAGGTACTTGGCTTCCTCCAGCCCTAAAGCACATTTCTCAGGGTTGATAGTAAGGCCTGCCTCACTTATGGAGTCCAGTACTGCCTGCACCTTGCAGAGGTGACTTCCCCAGTCTGGGCTATGAATGATCACATCGTCCAGGTAAGCTGCTGCATAGTCACGATGTGGCCGCAAGATCTGGTCCATAAACCTCTGAAAAGTAGCAGGAGCTCCATGCAAACCAAATGGCATAACCCTGTACAGGAACAGACCTCCCAGAACAACAAAGGCAGTTTTCTCCTTGGCTTCTTTAGACAAAGGTATTTGCCAGTAACCTTTTGTTAGGTCCAGTGTGGTTATGTACCTGGCGTTACCCACCATCTCAATAAGATCATCAACCCTTGGCATGGGATAAGCGTCAAACTTGGAAATCTCATTCAATTTTCTAAAATCATTGCAGAACCACCAAGTACTATTGGGTTTTAGTATCAATACAATTGGGTTAGACCACTCACTTTTGGATTCCTCAATTACACCTAACTCCAGCATACATTTAACCTCAGCTGACACTACCTCCCTACGTGCCTCTGGTATTCTGTAGGGTTTGAGGTTTACTTTCCTCCCAGCTTCTGTCTCTACATGGTACTCTATCAGGTGGGTACGCCCTGGTAGATCAGAGAACTTGTGTCTATTTTTCTGCAGGAACTCTTTTGCCTCTTGTTGTTGGGACACTGAGGGGGTCTCATTCACACGGACTGGAGGGATTGGTGGCAACGAATCACCCACCTCTGTATTTGAGGCCACCAAGGATTTCCTCTGGTTCCAGAGCTTAATCAAGTTCACATGGTAGATTTGAAAAGGCTTCCTTTTCCCTGGTTGGTGAACCTTATAGTTGACTGGCCCTACTTTTTCCACAATTTCATATGGGCCTTGCCATTTCTCTAAGAACTTGCTCTCCACAATAGGCACCAAAATAAGGACTCTGTCCCCTGGGTTAAACTCCCGGACTCTGGTAGAACGATTATAAATTCTGCTTTGGGCCTCTTGTGCTCTTTGCAGATGTTCTTTTACAATTGGCATGACTGTTGAAATGTGATCCTGCATTTGAGCTACTGTACATGCTCTATGACACTATGGTATGGGGAAGCCTCAGTTTCCCAGGTTTCTTTGGCTATATCAAGTAAGCCCCTGGGGTTTCTACCATAGACTAATTCAAAAGGGGAAAAACCTGTAGACGCTTGTGGATCCTCTCTATTAGAGAACATCAGGTATGGCAACAGGCAACCCAGTCACGACCATCTTTTTCTACCACCTTTTTAAGCATATGCTTGAGAGTCTTATTAAAACGCTCCACTAACCCACCTGTCTGTAGGTGATACACAGAGGTCCGTATGTGGGTAATTTTAAACCACATCACTCACACACACACACACACACACACACACATCCACAATGACAATTAAGGGTGGGTACTGTTGGATTTCCCATTGCCTATTCCATCTGTGGTTGTCATGGGCAACGTGATTTAAAGGGGTGCTTGTTAAGGTTTCATTAGCATAAAATTTGGGATTCTGTCCATACAATTGTGGAGGAAAGAAGGTTTCCAAGTATTTTTCCACTTTCATAGTTGTTCTATTGAGTTTGGAAAGTGTCTAGTTGATAGGCTGTGATATTGGGGTAATACAGTGACTTGGGCGTGTTAGATGCCCCCAGGCATGCTTCCCCTGCTGTCCCAGTTGCATTCCAGAGGTGTTGGCATCATTTGCTGAGGTGTCATAGTGGACTTGGTGACCCTCCTGAGTCGAATTGTGGGTTCCCCTGAAACAAACGTTTTTTTTCCCATAGACTATAATGGGATTCAATATTCGTTCAAATAGTCGAATATTGAGGGGCTATTCTAAACGAATATCAAATATCGAATATTTTACTGTTCGCTCATCTCTATAAACTATAAATGTTGTTGATAAAAGTGATGATAAAAGTCCTAAAAGTTTCACTTATGACAGTGTGACTTCTGGACAGTAACTTCAGGTTGGAGATTCTGGCACTTATAAAGGAACAGCTATAAATCACAGGTATTTGACTTTAACATGACTTAGGCATGGGGCATCAGATAAAGTGACATAAATTAGCAACATCTAGGGGTTAAATAATGTGCAATGTTCTGGTGATGCATTCCCTTTAAAAATATCTCCCCTGGTAGGGGCTGTGGGCTGTAATATGGTGATTCTACTTAGTGTATACCACTGTTATGCTAGGTTCACACCTGCGTTCTGGTCTCCGTTCTGTGCTTTCCGTCTTCTGCATGCCAGAAGACGGAAAGCACAGACCGGGTCCGGCCGTGAGCGGCGGTGAGCGTTTTATGCTCTCCGCCGCGAAACCGGATTTTTTAATCCGGACACAGAGTACTGCATGTCCGACTCTGTGTCCGGATTAAAAAACCCGGTTTCACGGCGGAGAGCATAAAACGCTCACCGCCGCTCACGGCCGGACATCTTTCTCACCCATTCAAATGAATGGGTGAGAAAGACTCCTGCAGGTTTCCGTCTCCTGCCTCTGTTTTATGCAGAAAACGGAAACCTGCAGAACGGACAACTGGGCGCAGATGTGAACAAGCCCTTATGCAGAAATATTATACCCTAGAAGCACTGCCTTTAGTGAATACCACGTTTTAATATGGCCTTCAACAGAACATGGATTGTTTATTCTCTATGATTTCATTGCAAGCATACAATTCTATTATAGGCTTCGTATTATTGGTTTATACTACTAGAAGGTTGTACAGAGTCTAAAAGGACAATTTATTTCAGAAAGTGTTTCTGGTGTGCTGCATATATCACCCATGACATATACTCTAAATTTGTCTTGATTGCCTCCACGATTTACTGGTATCGTAGTTTAAGTTCTGTGTGTTGACATAGAAAAATGTCCAAATTTGTGAATACTTTTTCCAAACTCTGACACATAGCAAGAGGATGTTTTATTTATCGGCTGTTGCATCTTCAAACATAACTAAGATCCACATACTGTTATACTGAAAATGCAAGTAAGGAAAAATATACTGCTATAAAGTAGCATACAAACATCAAACTAACTCATGGTCAATTGAAGTGGCTACCTTGTAAAATATAAAACACCAAATGAATTATTCAGTAAAGTATTATTTGCCATGTTCTTGCCACATTTATTTTACAGATGGGAACATCACTTTAAGTTCTAAAATATCAGTAAGTATTTTTAGCATGCCAAACAATCAGTATATATCTTCGAAAATATAACTACGAAAGTTACATGGTGGGAAAAACAAGTATTTGATACACTGGCAAGTTTGCAAGTTTTCACACCTACAAACAATGGAGAGGTCTGTAAGTTTTATAGTAGGTACACTTCAACTGTGAGAGACACAATGTAAAAAAAATCCAGAAAATCACATTGTATAATTTATAAATAATGAATTTGCATTTTATTGCATGAAATAAGTATTTGATATAATAGAAAAACAGGGCTTAAAGGGATTCTATCATTGGCTATATCGTTTTTAAAATAACCATACTTTTACATAGCCTTTAGTAAAGATATGCTAGGCATACCTTTCTTTCATTGAGCTGCACCACCGTTTTTGAATTAGCCTGGTTTTCTTGATATGCTAATTACTCTTCAAGGAGCACCGTTAGCCTTCTATCTGTTCCCTGAGCATCACAGTGTCACCAGCTGCACCATTTCTCAGCGTTGATTGGCCGAATGCTGTAAGACTGGCCAATCAACTCTGGTCAATGCATACCTATGGAGAAATGAAGCAGAGCCAGCCATGCACTCAGCTTGGCTATTCCTCCTGTCACACACATCTCTGGTGTAACATAGCTCAGCACACACTCAGCTCTGCTACATCTCTACACTCTGTTGTAGAGATGTAGTAGAGCTGAGTGTGCGCTGAGCTCTGCTACACATGAGATGTGTGTGACAGGAGGAGTAGATGGAGGGATGGTTGGGAGTAGTGCAGAGATGCTACACCAGAGATGTAGCAGAGTTGGCCGACGTTAGCAGTCCGATGCAGCAGAGCTGAGTGTGTTAGTCTGCTGCATCGGACTGCTACATCTGCCAGCTCTCCTACATCGGGTCGTGCGCTCAGCCAACTACTCCGGAGTAGTTGAGCTGAGTGTGCAGTATCGTCTGCAGAGTGTAGTTGAGCTGAGTGTGCAGTATCGGATACTGCACTCAGCTCAACTACTCCGGAGTTGAGCTGAGCGCACGGCCCGATGTAGCAGAGCTGGCAGATGCTCCCGACCCAGTACCCGCCCACACTCTCCTAAGCCCCGCCTTCTCTATAATAATAGTTGGGGAGAGGGGGGCAGGGCGCTCTGAAACCGGGACCATGGACTGATGTGGACCAAGAGCAAAGAGCTGCAGGTAAGCGGACACCGGGGGGGAGGGGTTAATCACTACACAGCATGGGGTACATGCTGTGTAGTGAATAGGATAATCTCCCACACTGCACACTCAGCTGGCTATTCCTTAGTAGTACTAACACACTCAGCTCAGCTATTCCTTTAGTAGTTCCGAGCCATAGGAATGCATTGACCAGCGTTGATTGGCCACTGTACGGGCATTCGGCCAATCAACGCTGGTAAATGCATCCCTATGGGAAAAAGTCAGCTCGTGAATATCGCAAGCTGACAGGGATCCTGACAAGATAGATCCCCAAAGAGCTAGGTGAGTGACATTCCCCCCTAAATAAAGGTTATCCCTAGCTAACCCTGCCTGTAGATCTGTCCCTGTGTCACATTCATATAATTCACAGTCCCAAATTAGTCGAATGTTAATCCACCATTCGTCAAAATTGGAGGTTTTCTGTTTCTGGCCGCCAATTCCTTTTTCCGATTTTTTTTCACTGCCTACCTTGTCGTATTTCCTGTCCCACCTCCCCTGCGCAGTTACTGGTGCAAAAAACGCGCCAGGGAAGGTGGGAGGGGAATCGAATTTTTAGTGAGTTTGCCACATGGTGTTCGATTGGAATCGTTCGTTCATCTCTAGTTGTAGCCTGTAAAGGGATTTGCTATGATAAATGATTGTATTGAATTGGTTTCATGAGAACTGGCTGTCTTCTTTCAGTATGAAAAGATGAAAACCAGATAGGAGTGATCTCCTGTTTTTGTTTTAACACAAGTCAATTAGGATGAATACAAAACAGAAAACCTTAATAATATTTACTAAAAAGGGAAACTTGTCTGTCAGTTGTTCTAAACCTCGGATCAGAACAATGTACATTCCACAGCAGTGTAAATGTAAACTTAGTAGAGATGAGCGAACACTAAAATGTTCGAGGTTCGAAATTCGATTCGAACAGCCGCTCAATGTTCGTGTGTTCGAACGGGTTTCGAACCCCATTATAGTCTATGGGGAACAGATACTCGTTAAGGGGGAAACCCAAATCCGTGTCTGGAGGGTCACCAAGTCCACTATGACACCCCAGGAAATGATGCCAACACCTCTGGAATGACACTGGGACAGCAGGGGAAGCATGTCTGGGGGCATCTAACACACCAAAGACCCTCTATTACCCCAACATCACAGCCTAACAACTACACACTTTACACACTCAATACCACCTCTCTGACAGTAGGAAAACACCTTGAAACATGTGTATTTGGCACTTGCAGTGAGGAGAGCTTGTCACCAGCAGTGAATTTGGCCCTTGTAGTAAGTTGAGGTTGGCACCAACATTTGTTTTGAAAATCAGGGTGGATTGAGCCTCTAACCAGCAGAGTTTGGGCAAATTCATGGTGGAGGGAGCCTCTAAAAACCCCAGTTTGGACCAATTCATGGTGGAGGGAGACTCTAAAAACCCCAGTTTGGACCAATTCATGGTGGAGGGAGACTCTAAAAACCCCAGTTTGGACCAATTCATGGTGGAGGGAGCCTCTAAAAACCCCAGTTTGGACCAATTCATGGTGGAGGGAGCCTCTAACCAGCCCAGTTTGGACCAATTAATGGTGGAGGGAGCCTCTAAACAGCCAAGTTTTGGGAAATTCATGGTGGAGGGAGCCTCTAACCAGCCCAGTTTGGACCAATTCATGGTGGAGGGAGCCTCTAAACAGCCCAGTTTGGGCAAATTCATGGTGGAGGGAGCCTCTAACCAGCCCAGTTTGGACCAATTAATGGTGGAGGGAGCCTCTAAACAGCCCAGTTTGGACCAATTAATGGTGGAGGGAGCCTCTAACCAGCCCAGTTTGGACCAATTAATGGTGGAGGGAGCCTCTAACCAGCCCAGTTTGGACCAATTAATGGTGGAGGGAGCCTCTAACCAGCCCAGTTTGGACCAATTCATGGTGGAGGGAGCCTCTAAACAGCCAAGTTTTGGGAAATTCATGGTGGAGGGAGCCTCTAACCAGCCCAGTTTGGACCAATTCATGGTGGAGGGAGCCTCTAAACAGCCCAGTTTGGGCAAATTCATGGTGGAGGGAGCCTCTAAAAAACCCAGTTTGGACCAATTCATGGTGGAGGGAGCCTCTAATTAGCCCAGTTTGGACCAATTAATTGTGGAGGGAGCCTCTAACCAGCCCAGTTTGGACCAATTAATGGTGGAGGGAGCCTCTAACCACCCCAGTTTGGGCAAATTCATGGTGGAGGGAGCCTCTAACCAGCCCAGTTTGGACCAATTAATGGTGGAGGGAGCCTCTAAACAGCCAAGTTTTGGGAAATTCATGGTGGAGGGAGCCTCTAACCAGCCCAGTTTGGGCAAATTCATGGTGGAGGGAGCCTCTAACCAGCCCAGTTTGGACCAATTAATGGTGGAGGGAGCCTCTAACCAGCCCAGTTTGGACCAATTAATGGTGGAGGGAGCCTCTAAACAGCCAAGTTTTGGGAAATTCATGGTGGAGGGAGCCTCTAACCAGCCCAGTTTGGACCAATTCATGGTGGAGGGAGCCTCTAAACAGCCCAGTTTGGGCAAATTCATGGTGGAGGGAGCCTCTAAAAAACCCAGTTTGGACCAATTCATGGTGGAGGGAGCCTCTAATTAGCCCAGTTTGGACCAATTAATTGTGGAGGGAGCCTCTAACCAGCCCAGTTTGGACCAATTAATGGTGGAGGGAGCCTCTAACCACCCCAGTTTGGACCAATTCATGGTGGAGGGAGCCTCTAACCAGCCCAGTTTGGACCAATTAATGGTGGAGGGAGCCTCTAAACAGCCAAGTTTTGGGAAATTCATGGTGGAGGGAGCCTCTAACCAGCCCAGTTTGGACCAATTCATGGTGGAGGGAGCCTCTAAACAGCCCAGTTTGGGCAAATTCATGGTGGAGGGAGCCTCTAACCAGCCCAGTTTGGACCAATTAATGGTGGAGGGAGCCTCTAAACAGCCAAGTTTTGGGAAATTCATGGTGGAGGGAGCCTCTAACCAGCCCAGTTTGGACCAATTCATGGTGGAGGGAGCCTCTAAACAGCCAAGTTTTGGGAAATTCATGGTGGAGGGAGCCTCTAAAAAACCCAGTTTGGACCAATTCATGGTGGAGGGAGCCTCTAATTAGCCCAGTTTGGACCAATTAATTGTGGAGGGAGCCTCTAACCAGCCCAGTTTGGACCAATTAATGGTGGAGGGAGCCTCTAACCACCCCAGTTTGGGCAAATTCATGGTGGAGGGAGCCTCTAACCAGCCCAGTTTGGACCAATTAATGGTGGAGGGAGCCTCTAAACAGCCAAGTTTTGGGAAATTCATGGTGGAGGGAGCCTCTAACCAGCCCAGTTTGGACCAATTCATGGTGGAGGGAGCCTCTAAACAGCCCAGTTTGGGCAAATTCATGGTGGAGGGAGCCTCTAAACAGCCCAGTTTGGGCAAATTCATGGTGGAGGGAGCCTCTAACCAGCCCAGTTTGGACCAATTAATGGTGGAGGGAGCCTCTAAACAGCCAAGTTTTGGGAAATTCATGGTGGAGGGAGCCTCTAACCAGCCCAGTTTGGACCAATTAATGGTGGAGGGAGCCTCTAACCAGCCCAGTTTGGACCAATTAATGGTGGAGGGAGCCTCTAACCAGCCCAGTTTGGACCAATTAATGGTGGAGGGAGCCTCTAAACAGCCAAGTTTTGGGAAATTCATGGTGGAGGGAGCCTCTAACCAGCCCAGTTTGGACCAATTCATGGTGGAGGGAGCCTCTAAACAGCCCAGTTTGGGCAAATTCATGGTGGAGGGAGCCTCTAAAAAACCCAGTTTGGACCAATTCATGGTGGAGGGAGCCTCTAATTAGCCCAGTTTGGACCAATTAATTGTGGAGGGAGCCTCTAACCAGCCCAGTTTGGACCAATTAATGGTGGAGGGAGCCTCTAAAAAACCCAGTTTGGACCAATTCATGGTGGAGGGAGCCTCTAATTAGCCCAGTTTGGACCAATTAATTGTGGAGGGAGCCTCTAACCAGCGCAGTTTGGACCAATTAATGGTGGAGGGAGCCTCTAACCACCCCAGTTTGGACCAATTCATGGTGGAGGGAGCCTCTAACCACCCCAGTTTGGACCAATTCATGGTGGAGGGAGCCTCTAAACAGCCCAGTTTGGGCAAATTCATGGTGGAGGGAGCCTCTAACCAGCCCAGTTTGGACCAATTAATGGTGGAGGGAGCCTCTAAACAGCCCAGTTTGGGCAAATTCATGGTGGAGGGAGCCTCTAACCAGCCCAGTTTGGACCAATTAATGGTGGAGGGAGCCTCTAAACAGCCAAGTTTTGGGAAATTCATGGTGGAGGGAGCCTCTAACCAGCCCAGTTTGGACCAATTAATGGTGGAGGGAGCCTCTAACCACCCCAGTTTGGGCAAATTCATGGTGGAGGGAGCCTCTAACCAGCCCAGTTTGGACCAATTAATGGTGGAGGGAGCCTCTAAACAGCCCAGTTTGGGCAAATTCATGGTGGAGGGAGCCTCTAAACAGCCAAGTTTTGGGAAATTCATGGTGGAGGGAGCCTCTAACCAGCCCAGTTTGGACCAATTCATGGTGGAGGGAGCCTCTAAACAGCCCAGTTTGGGCAAATTCATGGTGGAGGGAGCCTCTAAAAAACCCAGTTTGGACCAATTCATGGTGGAGGGAGCCTCTAATTAGCCCAGTTTGGACCAATTAATTGTGGAGGGAGCCTCTAACCAGCCCAGTTTGGACCAATTAATGGTGGAGGGAGCCTCTAAAAAACCCAGTTTGGACCAATTCATGGTGGAGGGAGCCTCTAATTAGCCCAGTTTGGACCAATTAATTGTGGAGGGAGCCTCTAACCAGCCAAGTTTGGACCAATTAATGGTGGAGGGAGCCTCTAACCACCCCAGTTTGGACCAATTCATGGTGGAGGGAGCCTCTAACCACCCCAGTTTGGACCAATTCATGGTGGAGGGAGCCTCTAAACAGCCCAGTTTGGGCAAATTCATGGTGGAGGGAGCCTCTAACCAGCAGAGTTGGTGGAAATCAGGGTGGAGGGAGCCTCTAACCAGCAGAGTTGGGGGAAATCAGGGTGGAGGGAGCCTAGTATTAGCAGAATTGTGCAACGCTTATGGTGGATGAGTATGAGGATGCGGAGGAATTGGAGAGGTTGAGTACAGACATGGAGTTTCATGTTGGGGTGCTTTACACAGGTGGGCACAAAAATGACGGCTCTACCCAGTGGTGGTTCATTTTTATCAAAGTGAGCCGGTCGGCACTCTCAGCTGACAGACGGGTGCGCTTGTCAGTGATGATGCCACCGGCTGCACTGAACACCCTCTCAGATAGGACGCTGGCGGCAGGACAGGACAGCACCTCCAAGGCATATAGGGCAAGTTCAAGCCACAGGTCCAACTTCGACACCCAATACGTGTAGGGCGCAGAGGGGTCGGAGAGGACAGGGCTGTGGTCGGAAAGGTATTCCCGCAACATGCGCCTATACTTCTCACGCCTGGTGACACTAGGACCCTCCGTGGCGGCACTTTGGCGAGGGGGTGCCATCAAGGTGTCCCAGACCTTAGACAGTGTGCCCCTCGTTTGTGTGGACCGGTGAGAACTTGGTTGCCTACTGGAGGAACTGCCCTCCCTGCCGCCAACGTCACATGCTGGAAACATCTCCATCATATTCTGCACCAATTGCCTGTGGCAAGCATTGATGCGATTGGCCCTCCCCTCTACCGGAATAAAAGACGAGATGTTGTTTTTATACCGGGGGTCAAGGATAGCAAAGATCCAGTACTGGTTGTCCTCCATGATTTTGACAATACGCTTGTCGGTTGTAAAGCACCCCAACATGAACTCAGCCATGTCTGCCACAGTGTTAGTTGGCATGACTCCTCTGGCCCCACCGGAAAGTTCAATCTCCATTTCCTCCTCATCCTCCATGTCTACCCATCCGCGCTGCAACAATGGGACGATTCGAAGTTGCCCGGAAGCCTCCTGTATCACCATCACATCATCGGACAACTCTTCTTCCTCCTCCTCCTCCATTAAACGCAGTGAAGCGGACAGATGTGTGGACCTACTCTCCAGCTGTGACGGATCGGATGCTATCCCTAACTCCTCTGTGTGATCTGAGTTATCCCTGATGTCAATCAGGGATTCTCTCAGAACACACAAGAGCGGGATTGTAAGGCTCACCATCGCATCCTCAGAGCTCACCCTCCTTGTGGACTCCTCAAAGACCCGTAGGATGTCACAAAGGTCTCTCATCCATGGCCACTCATGGATGTGAAACTGAGGCAGCTGACTTTGTGGCACCCTAGGGTTTTGTAGCTGGTATTCCATCAAAGGTCTCTGCTGCTCAACCACTCTATTCAACATCTGAAACGTTGAGTTCCAGCGTGTGGGGACGTCGCACAAAAGCCGGTGTTGTGGCACATGCAGGCGTTGCTGGAGAGATTTTAAGCTAGCAGCGGCTACTGTCGACTTGCGAAAGTGGGCGCACATGCGCCGCACTTTCACCAGTAGCTCTGGAACATTGGGGTAGCTCTTTAGGAAACGTTGCACCACTAGGTTGAAGACGTGGGCCAGGCATGGAACATGTTGGAGTCCGGCAAGCTCCAGAGCTGCTACCAGGTTCCGGCCGTTATCACAAACGACCATGCCTGGGCCCAGGTGCAGCGGCTCAAACCATATTGCCGTCTCATCGAGGAGGGCATCCCTCACCTCGGAGGCAGTGTGCTGTCTGTCCCCCAAGCTGATCAGCTTCAGCACAGCCTGCTGACGTCTACCAACGCCAGTGCTGCAACGTTTCCAACTCGTAGCTGGGGTCAATCTAACAGCGGAGGAGGAGGCGGTGGCGGAGGAGGAGGCGGTGGCGGAGGAGGAGGCGGTAGAGGAGGAGGAGGAGGGGGGTGTTCTTCTCGTGTCCCTGCCAGGAATGTTAGGCGGGGAGACGAGGTACACCGGGCCAGTTTGGGAAGCAGTCCCAGCCTCAACTACATTCACCCAGTGTGCCGTCAGTGAAATGTAGCGTCCCTGTCCGCATGCACTTGTCCACGCGTCGGTGGTCAAGTGGACCTTTGTGCAAAGCGCGGAACTAAGGGCCCGCCTGATGTTGAGTGACACGTGCTGGTGCAAGGCGGGGACGGCACACCGGGAGAAGTAGTGACGGCTAGGGACGGCATAGCGAGGTGCCGCAGTTGCCATCAGGTCCAGGAAGGCGGGAGTTTCAACAAGCCGGAACGCCAACATCTCCTGGGCCAGCAGTTTAGCGATGTTGGCGTTCAAGGCTTGCGCGTGTGGGTGGTTAGCAGTGTATTTCTGCCGCCGCTCCAATGTCTGAGAGATGGTGGGTTGTTGTAAAGAAACGCCTGATGGTGCCTTTGATGGTGCAGGAGAAGGAGATAAGACAGGACCAGGGGAGGATGAGGTAGAAGTCAACAAAGTGGCGGAGGCAGATGAAGTGGTGTCCTGGCTCGTCCTCTGGAGTGCATCGCCAGCACAGTCAGCAGTGGCAGTGGCAGAGGCAGAGGCAGAGGCAGTGGCAGTGGCGTGAACGGCAGTCGGCCTTTGTCCTTCCGTTGCTGCCTGCCACTGATTCCAGTGCTTGGATTCCAAATGACGGCGCATTGAAGTGGTGGACAGGTTGCTCTTCTCAGAGCCCCTAATCAATTTCGAGAGGCAAATTGTGCAGACAACACTATATCTGTCCTCGGCGCATTCCTTGAAAAAACTCCACACCTTCGAGAAACGTGCCCTCGAGGTGGGAGTTTTTCGGGGCTGGGTACGAACTGGAACATCTTGGGAGATTCCGGGTGTGGCCTGGCTTCGCCTAAGCTGCTGACCTCTGCCTCTGCCTCTAGCTACCCTTTTTGGTGCTGCACCTGCCTCAACATCCACACTACTTTCCCCGCTTGACATCCCCCCTGTCCAGGTCGGGTCAGTGTCCTCATCATCCACCACTTCCTCTTCCAACTCCTGTCTCATCTCCTCCTCCCGCACAATGCGCCGGTCAACTGGATGCCCTGACGGCAACTGCGTCACATCATCGTCGATGAGGGTGGGTTGCTGGTCATCCACCACCAAATCGAACGGAGATGGAGGAGACTCTAGTGTTTGAGCATCTGGATACAGATGCTCCTCTGTTAGGTTCGTGGAATCGTGACGTGGAGAGGCAGGTTGAGGGACAATGAAAGGAGCGGAGAACAGCTCTGGGGAGCAGGGACAGTTTGGGTTATTGTTCTGTAAAGCTTCGGAATTTTGGGAGGAAGGAAGACAAGACTGTTGGGTAATAGGAGGAGAGGAGGCAGAGTCTGACTGGCTGCTGGACAATGTGCTGTAAGCGTTCTCTGACAGCCATTGCAAGACCTGTTCCTGGTTCTCGGGCCTACTAAGGTTTGTACCCTGCAGTTTAGTTAATGTGGCAAGCAACCCTGGCACTGTGGAGTGGCGCAATGCTTGCTGCCCCACAGGAGTAGGCACGGGACGCCCTGTGGCTTCACTGCTACCTTGCTCCCCAGAACCATTCCCCCGACCTCGCCCACGGCCTCGTCCACGTCCCTTTCCGGGAGCCTTGCGCATTTTGAATTCCTAGTTAGAAATTGGCACTGTATACCAGTAGTAAAAATTGTGGGTGCACGTAACCCCAATATATTCTTTGAATTCCCAGTCAGAAACTGGCACTATATGGCAGTAGCAAGAAATGAGGGTATTTGTATTCCCAATATACTCTTTGAATTCCCAGTCAGACAATGGCACTGTATACCAGTAGTAAAAATTGTGGGTGCACGTAACCCCAATATATTCTTTGAATTCCCAGTCAGAAACTGGCACTATATGGCAGTAGCAAGAAATGAGGGTATTTGTATTCCCAATATACTCTTTGAATTCCCAGTCAGACAATGGCACTGTATACCAGTAGTAAAAATTGTGGGTGCACGTAACCCCAATATATTCTTTGAATTACCAGTCAGAAACTGGCACTATATGGCAGTAGCAAGAAATGAGGGTATTTATAACCCCAATATATTCTTTGAATTCCCAGTCAGACAATGGCACTGTATACCAGTAGTAAAAATTGTGGGTGCACGTAACCCCAATATATTCTTTGAATTCCCAGTCAGAAACTGGCACTATATGGCAGTAGCAAGAAATGAGGGTATTTGTATTCCCAATATACTCTTTGAATTCCCAGTCAGACAATGGCACTGTATACCAGTAGTAAAAATTGTGGGTGCACGTAACCCCAATATATTCTTTGAATTCCCAGTCAGACACTGGCACTATATGGCAGTAGCAAGAAATGAGGGTATTTGTATTCCCAATATATTCTTTGAATTCCAAGTCAGACAATGGCACTGTATACCAGTAGTAAAAATTGTGGGTGCACGTAACCCCAATATATTCTTTGAATTACCAGTCAGAAACTGGCACTATATGGCAGTAGCAAGAAATGAGGGTATTTATAACCCCAATATATTCTTTGAATTCCCAGTCAGACAATGGCACTGTATACCAGTAGTAAAAATTGTGGGTGCACGTAACCCCAATATATTCTTTGAATTACCAGTCAGAAACTGGCACTATATGGCAGTAGCAAGAAATGAGGGTATTTATAACCCCAATATATTCTTTGAATTCCCAGTCAGACAATGGCACTGTATACCAGTAGTAAAAATTGTGGGTGCACGTAACCCCAATATATTCTTTGAATTACCAGTCAGAAACTGGCACTATATGGCAGTAGCAAGAAATGAGGGTATTTATAACCCCAATATATTCTTTGAATTCCCAGTCAGACAATGGCACTGTATACCAGTAGTAAAAATTGTGGGTGCACGTAACCCCAATATATTCTTTGAATTACCAGTCAGAAACTGGCACTATATGGCAGTAGCAAGAAATGAGGGTATTTATAACCCCAATATATTCTTTGAATTCCCAGTCAGACAATGGCACTGTATACCAGTAGTAAAAATTGTGGGTGCACGTAACCCCAATATATTCTTTGAATTCCCAGTCAGAAACTGGCACTATATGGCAGTAGCAAGAAATGAGGGTATTTGTATTCCCAATATACTCTTTGAATTCCCAGTCAGACAATGGCACTGTATACCAGTAGTAAAAATTGTGGGTGCACGTAACCCCAATATATTCTTTGAATTCCCAGTCAGAAACTGGCACTATATGGCAGTAGCAAGAAATGAGGGTATTTATAACCCCAATATATTCTTTGAATTCCCAGTCAGACAATGGCACTGTATACCAGTAGTAAAAATTGTGGGTGCACGTAACCCCAATATATTCTTTGAATTCCCAGTCAGAAACTGGCACTATATGGCAGTAGCAAGAAATGAGGGTATTTGTATTCCCAATATACTCTTTGAATTCCCAGTCAGACAATGGCACTGTATACCAGTAGTAAAAATTGTGGGTGCACGTAACCCCAATATATTCTTTGAATTCCCAGTCAGAAACTGGCACTATATGGCAGTAGCAAGAAATGAGGGTATTTATAACCCCAATATATTCTTTGAATTCCCAGTCAGACAATGGCACTGTATACCAGTAGTAAAAATTGTGGGTGCACGTAACCCCAATATATTCTTTGAATTCCCAGTCAGAAACTGGCACTATATGGCAGTAGCAAGAAATGAGGGTATTTGTATTCCCAATATACTCTTTGAATTCCCAGTCAGACAATGGCACTGTATACCAGTAGTAAAAATTGTGGGTGCACGTAACCCCAATATATTCTTTGAATTCCTAGTCAGAAACTGGCACTATATGGCAGTAGCAAGAAATGAGGGTATTTATAACCCCAATATATTCTTTGAATTCCCAGTCAGACAATGGCACTGTATACCAGTAGTAAAAATTGTGGGTGCACGTAACCCCAATATATTCTTTGAATTCCCAGTCAGAAACTGGCACTATATGGCAGTAGCAAGAAATGAGGGTATTTGTATTCCCAATATACTCTTTGAATTCCCAGTCAGACAATGGCACTGTATACCAGTAGTAAAAATTGTGGGTGCACGTAACCCCAATATATTCTTTGAATTACCAGTCAGAAACTGGCACTATATGGCAGTAGCAAGAAATGAGGGTATTTATAACCCCAATATATTCTTTGAATTCCCAGTCAGACAATGGCACTGTATACCAGTAGTAAAAATTGTGGGTGCACGTAACCCCAATATATTCTTTGAATTCCCAGTCAGAAACTGGCACTATATGGCAGTAGCAAGAAATGAGGGTATTTGTATTCCCAATATACTCTTTGAATTCCCAGTCAGACAATGGCACTGTATACCAGTAGTAAAAATTGTGGGTGCACGTAACCCCAATATATTCTTTGAATTCCCAGTCAGAAACTGGCACTATATGGCAGTAGCAAGAAATGAGGGTATTTGTATTCCCAATATACTCTTTGAATTCCCAGTCAGACAATGGCACTGTATACCAGTAGTAAAAATTGTGGGTGCACGTAACCCCAATATATTCTTTGAATTACCAGTCAGAAACTGGCACTATATGGCAGTAGCAAGAAATGAGGGTATTTATAACCCCAATATATTCTTTGAATTCCCAGTCAGACAATGGCACTGTATACCAGTAGTAAAAATTGTGGGTGCACGTAACCCCAATATATTCTTTGAATTACCAGTCAGAAACTGGCACTATATGGCAGTAGCAAGAAATGAGGGTATTTATAACCCCAATATATTCTTTGAATTCCCAGTCAGACAATGGCACTGTATACCAGTAGTAAAAATTGTGGGTGCACGTAACCCCAATATATTCTTTGAATTCCCAGTCAGAAACTGGCACTATATGGCAGTAGCAAGAAATGAGGGTATTTGTATTCCCAATATACTCTTTGAATTCCCAGTCAGACAATGGCACTGTATACCAGTAGTAAAAATTGTGGGTGCACGTAACCCCAATATATTCTTTGAATTCCCAGTCAGAAACTGGCACTATATGGCAGTAGCAAGAAATGAGGGTATTTGTATTCCCAATATACTCTTTGAATTCCCAGTCAGACAATGGCACTGTATACCAGTAGTAAAAATTGTGGGTGCACGTAACCCCAATATATTCTTTGAATTACCAGTCAGAAACTGGCACTATATGGCAGTAGCAAGAAATGAGGGTATTTATAACCCCAATATATTCTTTGAATTCCCAGTCAGACAATGGCACTGTATACCAGTAGTAAAAATTGTGGGTGCACGTAACCCCAATATATTCTTTGAATTACCAGTCAGAAACTGGCACTATATGGCAGTAGCAAGAAATGAGGGTATTTATAACCCCAATATATTCTTTGAATTCCCAGTCAGACAATGGCACTGTATACCAGTAGTAAAAATTGTGGGTGCACGTAACCCCAATATATTCTTTGAATTCCCAGTCAGAAACTGGCACTATATGGCAGTAGCAAGAAATGAGGGTATTTGTATTCCCAATATACTCTTTGAATTCCCAGTCAGACAATGGCACTGTATACCAGTAGTAAAAATTGTGGGTGCACGTAACCCCAATATATTCTTTGAATTACCAGTCAGAAACTGGCACTATATGGCAGTAGCAAGAAATGAGGGTATTTATAACCCCAATATATTCTTTGAATTCCCAGTCAGACAATGGCACTGTATACCAGTAGTAAAAATTGTGGGTGCACGTAACCCCAATATATTCTTTGAATTCCCAGTCAGAAACTGGCACTATATGGCAGTAGCAAGAAATGAGGGTATTTGTATTCCCAATATACTCTTTGAATTCCCAGTCAGACAATGGCACTGTATACCAGTAGTAAAAATTGTGGGTGCACGTAACCCCAATATATTCTTTGAATTCCCAGTCAGAAACTGGCACTATATGGCAGTAGCAAGAAATGAGGGTATTTGTATTCCCAATATACTCTTTGAATTCCCAGTCAGACAATGGCACTGTATACCAGTAGTAAAAATTGTGGGTGCACGTAACCCCAATATATTCTTTGAATTACCAGTCAGAAACTGGCACTATATGGCAGTAGCAAGAAATGAGGGTATTTATAACCCCAATATATTCTTTGAATTCCCAGTCAGACAATGGCACTGTATACCAGTAGTAAAAATTGTGGGTGCACGTAACCCCAATATATTCTTTGAATTACCAGTCAGAAACTGGCACTATATGGCAGTAGCAAGAAATGAGGGTATTTATAACCCCAATATATTCTTTGAATTCCCAGTCAGACAATGGCACTGTATACCAGTAGTAAAAATTGTGGGTGCACGTAACCCCAATATATTCTTTGAATTCCCAGTCAGAAACTGGCACTATATGGCAGTAGCAAGAAATGAGGGTATTTGTATTCCCAATATACTCTTTGAATTCCCAGTCAGACAATGGCACTGTATACCAGTAGTAAAAATTGTGGGTGCACGTAACCCCAATATATTCTTTGAATTACCAGTCAGAAACTGGCACTATATGGCAGTAGCAAGAAATGAGGGTATTTATAACCCCAATATATTCTTTGAATTCCCAGTCAGACAATGGCACTGTATACCAGTAGTAAAAATTGTGGGTGCACGTAACCCCAATATATTCTTTGAATTCCCAGTCAGAAACTGGCACTATATGGCAGTAGCAAGAAATGAGGGTATTTGTATTCCCAATATACTCTTTGAATTCCCAGTCAGACAATGGCACTGTATACCAGTAGTAAAAATTGTGGGTGCACGTAACCCCAATATATTCTTTGAATTCCCAGTCAGACACTGGCACTATATGGCAGTAGCAAGAAATGAGGGTATTTGTATTCCCAATATATTCTTTGAATTCCCAGTCAGACAATGGCACTGTATACCAGTAGTAAAAATTGTGGGTGCACGTAACCCCAATATATTCTTTGAATTACCAGTCAGAAACTGGCACTATATGGCAGTAGCAAGAAATGAGGGTATTTGTATTCCCAATATATTCTTTGAATTCCCAGTCAGACAATGGCACTGTATACCAGTAGTAAAAATTGTGGGTGTATATAGCCCCAATTCTATTGCTAGGGGACTTGCAGGGTATTTCTGGGGTGAAGGTGGGGGGGCACACCGTTGGAACGGGTATCGGGGTATATATCGGGTATACGGGAATACACTGACAGTGTATTCCATTCAGGATCCTGGGAAAGCTGGGTTGCGGCGATTGAGCCCGTCAGTGCCACGTTACACTGACAAGCTTCTCCCTGGAATTTAGCTCTTACAAGAGCTGTTGGTTGTCTTCTCCTTCCTATCCTAGCCTGTCCCTGCCTACCCAGAATCTAAGCCCTAGCTAGCTGGACGGAAACCTCCGTCCTCGGTGAATTGCAAGCTCAGAATGACGCGAAGCTGGGCGTCGCTGTTCTTTTAAATTAGAGGTCACATGTTTTCGGCAGCCAATGGGTTTTGCCTACTTTTTTCAACGTCACCGGTGTCGTAGTTCCTGTCCCACCTACCCAGCGCTGTTATTGGAGCAAAAAAGGCGCCAGGGAAGGTGGGAGGGGAATCGAGTAATGGCGCACTTTACCACGCGGTGTTCGATTCGATTCGAACATGCCGAACAGCCTAATATCCGATCGAACATGAGTTCGATAGAACACTGTTCGCTCATCTCTAAAACTTAGATATAGTCATTAGTATGCTTAGCCGTAACTGCAGTAGATGATATATAGTTACTGTTAATTAGAAGAATATCTATCTTGTTACCTTTAAAGGATAATTGGGATGTTAATTCTATTCTTTCATTCCTCAACATAGAGAAGGTGTTATTAACATTGTCATGAATAAAAAGAAAATATTAATATGCTTTTTAAAAATCTCTTGACAGTAGAAGAAATTTACAAGTGCAAAATTACTGTTAACCTAAGACTGACCTCCAACTTTTCAACCATGTGCTGGGTTCAAATACACTCATTGACAAAACTTTGTGTGTGACTGTAATGCTAATATATGTAAGGAATTATATTATTAGAGTGATATAATATGTTTATTGGGGAAAACTGTAAGTTATAAAGGAGGCTCTAGTGCCCTACTGGCCTGCATACAGATGAAATAGTATTAGGCATGTACACATACAGGTTCTATATTGTATCCTGCAGCACGTTTGCCCACAGATGTTTCAGCTGCTCCTGTAGCGCCTGCAAACTAGTAGGTTGTAGAGATGAGCGAGTAGTGAAATATTTGATATTAGTTTTGAGTAGCCCCTCAATATTCGACTATTCGATCGAATATCGAACCCCATTATAGTCTATGGGGAAAAAATGCTTGTTTCAGGGGAAACCACAATTCGACTAAGGAGACTCACCAAGTCCACAATGACACCCCAGGAAATGATGCCAACACCTCTGGAATGCAACTGGGACAGCAGGGGAAGCATGTCTGGGTGCATCTAACATGGCCAAGTCCCAGGATTACCTCACTATCACAGCCTATCAACTAGACACTTTCCAAACTCAATAGAACCTCTATGAAAGTGGGAAAATACTTGGAAACCTTCTTTCCTCTACAATAGTATGGACAAAAACACAAATATAAAGCTAAAGAAACATTAGCATGCACCCCTTTAAATCACATTGCCCATGACAACCACAGATAGCGTAGGCAATGGGAAATCCAACAGCCCCCATCCTTAACTGTCATTGTGTGTGTGTGTGTGTGTGTGTGTGTATAGTGGTAAGACCTTCAACAATTCATTTTGATCAGTGTCAGCCAGTCAGCACTGTCAGCTGACAGACGGCTACGCTTATCGGTGATGATGCCACTGGCTGCACTGAAGACCCTTTCCGACAGAATGCTGGCGGCAGAGCACGACAGCACCTCCAAGGCGTAAAGCGCAAGTTCCAGCCACAAGTCCAACTTTGACACCCAATAAGTGTAGGGCGAAGAGGGATTGGAGAGGACAGGGCTGTGGTCAGCCAGGTATTCACGCAATATGAGCCTATACGTGTCCCTCCTGGTGACACTAGGCCCCTCAGTGATGGTAGTTTGGCGAGGGGGTGCTATTAAGGTGTCCCAGACCATGGAGAGTGTGCCCCTGCTGGGTGTGGACCAGATGGCAGTTGTTAGCCTCATGGAGGAACTGTCCTTTCTGCCACCAACGACAGTTGATGGAAACATTTCCATCATATTTTGCACAAGTTGCTTGTGGCAATCATTAATGTGATTGGCCCTCCCCTCTACCAGAATGAAAGACGATATATTTATTTTTATACCAGAGGTCGAGGATTGCAAAAATCCAGTATTGGTTGCTCTCCAGGATTTTGACAATGCGTTTGTCACTGGAAAAGCAGCCCAACATGAAGATAGCCATGTGTGCCAGAGTGTTACTTGGCATGACTTCGCTGTCCCCACAGGAAGAGTCACTCTCCATTTCCTCCTCTTCCTCCTCCCCTTTGGCCCATCTGCACTGAAGCAATGGGATGCACTGAATTTCCCCGCTAGCCTCTTGTGTGACAATGATCTGATCTGCCACTTCATCCTCCTCCTCTTCTTCCTCCATCATTACAGGCTGAGAAGCTGACAGAGTGTGCACTGACTATCCTGGTGGGATGGGTGTGCTCCTATACCCAACTCCTCAGTGTGCAATGCATTATCCCTGATGGTGATGAGGGATACTCGCATCACACACAGGAGCGGGAAGGTTACACTCATTAGTGCGTCGCCACAGTTGACCCTCTTGGTGGACTCCTCAAAGACACATAGTATCTCGCATAAGTCTGCCATCCATGGCCACTCAAGGTGTAGAAATTGCGGGAGTTGACTTTGAGGAACCC
This sequence comes from Leptodactylus fuscus, assembly GCF_031893055.1. NCBI lineage: Eukaryota > Metazoa > Chordata > Amphibia > Anura > Leptodactylidae > Leptodactylus > Leptodactylus fuscus. Next base: position 44,490,054 of record NC_134272.1, read on the forward strand.
TTGGGTTTTGGAGATGGTACGCCAACAACGGTCTCTGCTGCTCACACACCCTGCTGAACACATGGTACGTCGAGTTCAAGCATGTGGGGACGTCGCACAACAGCCGGTGTTCGGGCAGATGTAGGCATTACTGGAGGGTTCAGAGGCTAGCAGCGGCTACTGTCGACTTATGAAACTAGGCGCACAAGTGCCGCACTTTCACTAGTAGTTCATGAACGTTGGGGTATGTTTTTAAAAACCGTTGCACGACTAAGTTGGAAATGTGGGCCAGGCATGGAACGTGTTGGAGGCTGGCAAGCTCCAGAGCCACTACCAGGTTCCGCCCGTTATCGCACACGACCATGATTGGGCCCAGGTGAAGCAGTGCAAACCACATTGCCGTCTCATCGAGGATGGCATCCCTCACCTCGAGGGTCCCCCAAGCTGATGAGCTTTAGAACAGCCTGCTGACGTCTCCCCACGCCAGTGCTGCAGCATTTCCAGCTCGCAGCTGGGGTTGATGTTACAGCGGAGGAGGAGGAGGAGAAGGAAGGGGAGGGTGGTGGTTCAGAACCCCACCCCTGCCAGGAATCTTGGGCGGGGAGAGGAGGTAGGCCGCCCCACTTTGCGACCCGGTCCCAGCCTCAACTACATTCACCCAGTGTGCCGTGAGTGAAATGTAGTGTCCCTGTCTGCATGCACTTGTCCACGCGTCGGTGGTCAAGTGGACCTTAGTGCAAAGTGCGGAACTAAGGGCATGCCTCATGTTGTGCGATACGTGCTGGTGCAAGGCAGGGACAGCACTCCAGGAAAAGAAGTGACGGCTATGGACGGCTTAACGTGGTGCCGCAGCTGCCATCAGGTCACGGAAGGCCTGAGTCTCCGCAAGCCAGAACGGCAACATCTCCAGGGCCAGCAGTTTGCAGATGTGCCCATTTAAGGTTTGGGCATATGGGTGGGTTGTGCTATATTTTTGCCTGCGCTCAAACGTCTGGGAGATGGTGGGTTGCTGGGAAGAGGCGCATGATGGTGTATGAGAAGGAGCAGAGGCAGAAAAAGGGGAGGATGAGGGTGAAGTCCATAAAGTGACAGAGGCAAAGGCAGATGTGGAGGTGTCCTGGCTGGTGGTCTGTACTGCAGCAACAGCACTGGACACAGTGGAAGAGGGAGTGGCGGCAACGCTGGGCGATGATTGTCCTGCATTTGCTCTCTCCCACTAAGCCCAGTGCTTACCTTCCAAATGACGGCGCATACCTGAGGTGGTAAAGTCTTTCTTTTCAGAGCCTCTCCTCAGTTTTGAGTTGCACAGTGTGCAAACAGCACTAAATTTGTCCTCCGCGCATGCATTGAAAAATCTCCACACCATCGAGGAACGTGGCCTGGATGGGGGAGTTTTTCTTGACTGGCTAGGACAGGGAACGTCTTGGGCCTTGCTGGGTGTGCCCTGGCTTCTGTGAAGCAGCTGTCCTCTGTCTCTGCCTGTAGCCACCTTTTTTGGTGCTGTGCTTGCCTCCAGATCTATGCTGCTTTCCCTGCTAGACATCACCCCTGCCCAGGTCGGGTCGGTCACCTTGTTGTCCAACTCCTCATCTTCGAATTCCTCAATCTTCTCCTCCTCCTGCACACCGCACATGACAACAGCCTGTCCTGATGGCAACTGTGTCTCGTCATCACTGATGATGGGTTGTGGGGCCACAACCACAAATTCGCCAGTGTTTGGGCATCAGGACACACAAAGTCATCTGGTAGCACCTGGGATTTGTGAAGAGGTGGAACAGAGTGAGGGACAGTTAAAAGACCCGAAAACAGCTCCTGGGAAGGGGCAAAGGTGGGATGACTCTGCTGGCAAGATTGGTCATGTTGGGAGGAAAGAGGGGCAGACTCTTGACTAGGAAGACGACTGGAGATAGTGGCTGACTGGCTGGTGAAAAAGCTGCTGGAAGCATTATCCGCTAGCCACTGCAACACCTGTTCCTGGTGCTAGGGCAGTGCCGCACCTCCCATGAGGCGACCTGAAGCGACCGCTTCGGACGGTGCTGTGCCAGGGCCCCAGGGAAGGCGGCATTTTTGCTGACCTAAGCCAGTCCAGGACAAGCTGTCCTGGACTGGCTTAGGGTCACCGTCACTGAGCGGTGGATTGGGGAGGCCACTGGAGCAGCGCTGCTCCAGCGGCCACCCCTCACACTCAGGCAGAGAGCAGGTCTTCTCCATGTCTGCTCTCTGCCTGTTAAGATTCTCGCTCCGCTAGGCCCTGCCCCCTCCACTAGGCCCCATCCCTCCGATCGGCCTGCCCCACCCCCTTCCGCTCGGCCCCCCTCCTCTGCTTCAGGCGGCAGAAACAAATGGTTCACCTCTGTGCTAGGGCCTGGTCATTGTGGTACCCTGCACCCTGCTTAATGTAGCTATCAAGCCAGGGATTGCGGAGAAGCACAATGCTGGCTGCCCCTCACCAGTAGCCATTGGATGTGCTGTAGCTTGACCACAACCTTGCTCCCCAGCTGTATTTGCACGCCCCAGGCCTCGTCCCCGTCCACGTCCCTTTGCGCTAGCCTTGCGCATTTTGAGATGTACACAAATGTTAATTTTTTTGTGTGAGTGAGTGATTTGACAAACTGATGGATTGTATACAATTTTTTTTAGATATATTGGGCGTATATACTGCCATATATACCGGATGACAGTATACAGCTTTCTTCTCACCCCTATGGGACAGGTGGAGAATATGAGCCCTAAAAAGGGCTTTTGTGAAATTTCAGGAGCTTAGTGTATATACTAGTGTTGTATATACACTGTTGAAGTAGTCTAGCTCTGAAAAGAGTTGTTGGTTTTAATTTTTCCTGCATATTCAAACCTAAATACTCTTTAGCCCTCAGCACGTCTCTCCCTATCTAACTCCAAATGACACGAATATGGCTGACACTATTCTTATAAATCGGAGGTCACCTGATTTCACCAGACAATTACTTTTTCCTATTTTTTTCGATGCCTACGTTTTCCTGCTTCCTGTCCCACCTTCCCTGCACAGTTATTGGTGCAAAAAAGTGCCAGGTAAGGTGGGAGGGGATTTGAATTTTCACTGCATTTACCATGTGGAATCGAATATGTCGAATATGGGATGTATTAAGACAAGCATTGAATCTAGATCAAGAGAGGTCATTATTCCGCTGTACTCTTCCCTGGTCAGACCACACCTGGAATACTGTGTACAGTTCTGGGCGCCTCAATTCAAGAAAGACATCGATATATTGGAGCAAGTCCAGAGAAGAGCAACCAAAATGGTGGAAGGTCTGCAAACCATGTCCTATGAGGAGCAGCTAAAAGAACTGGGATTGTTTAGTTTGCAGAAGAGAAGGCTGAGGGGAGATTTAATAGCAGTCTACAAATATCTGAAAGGTAGTCACAGTGCAGAGGGATCTACCCTATTCTCATTAGCACAAGGAAGTACAAGAAGCAATGGGATGAAACTAAAGGGAAAGAGATACAGATTAGACATTAGGAAAAACTTTCTGACAGTGAGGGTAGTGAGAGAGTGGAATAGGCTGCCACGAGAGGTGGTGGGCGCTCCATCAATGGAAATCTTCAAGCGGAATCTGGATAAACATATAGCTGGGATGATTTAGGAAGACCTGCACTCACAGGGGGTTGGACCCGATGGCCCTTGAGGTCCCTTCCAACTCTACCAAAAAGAAAAGAAAAGAAAAGAATAGCCTGATATTCGATCGAATACCTACTCGATCGAACGGTATTCGCTTATCTCTAGTAGGTTGTCAAAGCTGATGCCCCAGATGGTCCCATAAAGGAAGGGACTGGAATTGCATATTCAGCCATAATACAGGCCTGTCATGATTGGAGTTTGTGAAATCCTGCATTGCTTTATTATTTCCCTGCTCTATTGAGAGCAGTACATTGCTTCTCCCTGTGTATGGTGTACAGGCTTGTGTGTATATCACAGGCAGTATAAGGGCCCCTTCACACGGAGTAAACGCGCCGCGCATACGGCGTTAACGCGGCGTAATCGCGCGCGTTTACTCCGTGTGAAGGGGCCCTAAAACAAACTTGTGTGTTGATAGATTCTTTGGAGTAAATATCAGCAATTGCAGGAACTGGCTGACAAAAGAGCGTAGCAGGACTAGCGGTTTATCTTTCAGTACTGTATAGGTTTTAGATCACCCAAATGCCTTCACCAGTCCCAGTTGTGAAGCCAGATAGACTTCATCACAGAAACTGGTACAAGAAATGCTCCAGTAACTGAAATCAAACCAGAACGCACAATACTTTAAAAAGGCAGATCAGAACCAGAAGGAATAATCGGGAGAGAGAATATCCAAGCTAAAAAGTTGGGCTGAGAGGTAATGTCAGAGGCCAAATCAGGAGATAAGTGGATTATCAATAGCAAGTCAAAGGTCAATACCGAGAGGTAATATCAGGGCCAAAATCAGAAGACAAGCAGATTTTCAGTAACAAGCCAAAGGTCAATTCAGAACAGTCCAGTACACATGATCAGAATATGAAAGCCACACCAGGTACAATCAATTAGCAGCCACTTAGCTGAGGAGGAAGAGGGTTTAAATATGTCTCCCCAGCTGCTAATTGGATCAGCATCATGGAGTTCAGATTAGCTGGAGAGTCAGAGAAAGTTCTATTTATTGACTTGGCAACCTTAAAGCAATAGTAGAAAGTGATACCTTAAAAGAGTAGGCTGGGCTTCATAGTGTCATTTCCTGCTTGTACGCATCCTAATAAGCAGAAGCGTCATCATACATCACAGCCAGCAATGGTGGAGGAAATTGATTTTCTACACATGATGCAGGAAACAGTAATGGAACAAGAAGGTAAATAGCTACAGCCTCAGCTCCAAGTCATTTTACAGCCACCTCCTAAGCCTGCCAAGACATCAGACATTTATCTTGGTGATGCAGCCAATTGTATGTTTGTGGGGCTGTTTAGAAGCACACATGAATCAGAGGTTGAGAAGAAAGGAAACATTTCTCAAGATTTTCTCCTTTCTTCATTTTGAGAAGTTTAGTTAAATGTGATGACAGGAGTGAGAAATGCTGCTGTAGGTTGATGCTGCAGACTTTCTGTGATTGACTTGAGGTGTTTGCTATAGTATTGCTAGTGCTGTTGGTAAAAAAGTCACTGTAGCATTTTTTCATCCTGGTTTTGTTACATGAACTTCATATGTGAAGCTTATAGACCATATGGCAGTGTGGTGCAGTTATGCTATAAGAAATTTTACCAGTGGAAAACAAATTTCAGTTTGTACAGTACCTTTGCTTTCCATTGTAGCAATCTGTGAATGATGACAACTCTGGGGAGCTTCGCTCTGTCACTTATGTCTCTTTTGAAAAGTCAGACAAATGGGTCCAACACTGTTATGTTTGAGACCTCATGGTCAAGACGAGCAACACGTATGCCTTTCTGCATGAACAGAGGAGGGTTTGTTTTAGGCAGAAGGTTATGATCAGAGAGCGGCAAAGAAGAGTTAGTAAATTTAGAAACTGTGAGGAGTTGATGGAGACAAGATCAATGGTGCTGCCATCTACATGTATGGTGGAAGAGGAACGTCATGAAAGACCAAAAGAAGTGGTTATTGAGAGAAATTGTGAGGCTGCTGGGGAGACAGGGGTGTCAATAGAGGTTTTCAAGTCACTCATGATGAGGGTAGGAATTCAATGGATAAATAGAGGGGAAGCCAATTAGCGAAGTGGTCCAGGCATTTGGCTAATAACACAGGGATTCTCATACTATAATATTCTACCTTTAAATAAGTCATCATACTTTCTAGGTCTGCTTTGATTATTTCCTTAGGGGTGATTCACAGTTGATAATGTTCTATATTTTGCCATTAAAAAATTGTGAACACATTTAAATTACCATGTTTACTTATTTTTTTTAATATCAACAGTGTTTTCTTTAATCTGCAACATGTTCTAATGAATCCGTATGGGTATCCTTTTAGCTAATAGATTAAAATTGGATGGATTTAAAAAGCATGTTTTGTGTTTTCATAGCTGAAATTCCCTATTTATTCCATTTTTTATCATTTGAATTTCATGAGAGTGGCATAAAGTCCCCAGTTGACTTTTCTTTTATTAACAAATAATGAAATTTGGGCTCTGTTAGCATTATGACACACCACAGACATCATTCTGGAGTCCTAATAATGACACCCTAGAGATGCTTCCTACTGTGATAGAAATGCCAAAAAATCTGCTGCCTGGGAGAACAGCTGTGCCCTTCATTACCTGCCCTATTAACTGGACATGTCCAGGTATGAGTATCACATGTTTTCCAAAAACAAGCAGATTTACCAAAAATACCAGGATTTAATAATATATTAAAACAAAGTAATGTTCTCTGGGTGGTCTTTGTGAAAGGAAAAATATTACAGGTTATGGTTTTTAGATTTTTGGAGATGAAAAGTCGATCCAGGGTTTTATACTGATTTCCAGATTTGGATTTGAAAATAATTTTTTTCCCCTGGAATGGAACAACAGATTCTGCAGAGCATGATGTAAGTGTAAATTAAAAAAAATATTTGCCAAGTACATACAACTAACACAGTGCTGAAATTAGATTTTATATCTATCTATTAATGTTTTTCTTTAAAAAATACCTCCAATTATAAACAACTTTCCAGAAATTAATAGTAAAGCTTAAAATATGACAGTTTTTAATATATCTTAATAAAGTAAATGTTTTCTTATACTTTAATACAAAGAAATATGTTTTCTTCTTCACTTTTAGGGAGTTACTTTCTTTATATTAGTCTATGAAGAGGGGAGGGGGATAAGAAAACACAAAGCTAGATTTTTAAATAGGCCGTTACCTGCTGGAGTAACTCCAGTAGGTAATGGGCCCTATTTACTTACTGATCCTCGCTCATTCTCACAGTCAACACACTTCTCCGTCTGTGGAGGCAGCTGTGAGCAGGAGCCGGAATCTGTAAGTGAGGCTGTGGGCCCACGAACCACTCAAACACTGCTATCATTATACCCGGGAGTCTTTTCAGACCACCAAGTATAAAGATCGGAGGGCTACGAGAGGTTAAAGGACATAAAACCCCCTGTTACTTACCTCCCTTGCGATCTGGAAGGCTTCGGGCCTACTTGGTGACGTCCCAGATGTCATGTGGGCCAGGCCTGTATCATTATGCGTTGCAACACAAGACCGGCTTACGTGTTGTCTGGTCCATCATTGAAAATGGCTGACATCAGCGGGGAGCCCAGGAGAGGTAAATAATAGAGATGAGCGAACAGTGAAATATTTGAGATTCGATATTCGTTTCGAGTAGAGCCTCAATATTCGACTACTCGATCAAATATCGAATCCCATTATAGTTTAAGGGAAAAAATGCTTGTTTCAGGGGAAACCACTATTCGACTAAAGGAGAGTCAACAAGTCCATGAATAGCAGGAGGAGAGTTTTTAGGAGGAGCGCTGTGTAGTTAAAGCACATGGACCCCATTATAGTCTATGGGGTCCGTGCGCTTTAACTGCACAGCGCTTGCAGTTGCGCTGATAAAAAGTAAGCTTCCTTGTAACCGCAAGCTACCAACTCTCCCGACTAGCAAAGACAACGCTAGTCAATTCATTCCGTATGAGAAAATGTAAGCTCCCTAATAACAGCAAGCTGCCAGCTCTCCTGACTACCAAGGACGAGCCTGCTGCAGAACCAGTGTTGATTTGCCAAATGCTATACACTGTATAGCATTCGGCCAATCAACACTGGCTCTGAATCGAATATTTACTGCGAATAGCTAGTAGTATTCGATCAAGTACGAATATTTTGAATACCGTAGTATTCGATCGAATACCTACTCGATCGAATACTACTCGCTCATCTCTAGTAAATAACATTGCTTTTTATGTTTGTATCCTCCCCTGGGACTCTTATCATTATACTCTGGGCCTGAAAGACCCACGGATATAATAATAGCAGTGTTTGAGAGATTTGTGGGCCCATGGTCTCACTTACAGATCCCAGCTTCTGCTCCTGTTCATGGGTGGTAGACAATGGGGCATAATACTGTGCGCAGGGTCACTATGGGGCATAATACTTTGCCTAGGTGCCACTATGGGGCATAATACTGTGTGAAGAGGTTACAATGGGGCATAATACTGGGTGCAGCGGCCACTATGGGGCATAATACTGTATGCAGGGGCTACTATTGGGCATAATACTGTGTGCAGGGGCAATATGGGGCATAATACTGTGTGCAGGCGCCACTATGGGGCATAATATTTTATGCAAGAGCAACTATGGGGCATAATACTGTATGCAGGGGCCACTATGGGGCATAATACTGTGTGCAGGGACTACTATTGGACATAATACTATGTGCAGGGGCTACTAATGGGCATAATATTGTGTGCAGGGGCCACTATAGGGTATAATACTGTGTGCAGGGACTACTATTGGGCATAATACTGTGTGGGCAGGGGCCACTGTGGTGCATAATAATGTGTGCAGGCGATACTATGTGGCATAATAATGTGTGTATTAATTAATGCAGAGGCAAAACAAGGCCAGATATGGGAAGAGTATACCCAAAAAAGAACAACCACATTTGAAAAAATTCTTAAAGTATAAGAAATTTTATTTCATAACGCATAAAAAACATGTAACATTACAAGGGAAATGTAATGTTACATGTTTTTTATGCATTATGAAATAAAATTTCTTATACTTTTTAAAGATGTGGTTGTTCTTTTTTGGGTATAATACTGTGTGTGCAGGGGATGCAGTTTGTGGGTTTGTATGTGCGCACGGGGGAGGTTGGGTCGGTCGCGTCAGGAGGGGGAAGCATGTCAAATGTTTGCCTTGGAGCCCCTCCATTCCTAGTTACACCACTGGGATCACCTTAATGTAATGTTTTTTCCCCATGAAATTCGTACTTTAGTTGCCAAGTTACTACACACTGCTTTAATATGCCATCCTTCCATCCTTCGTTCTATCAATGATAGGGCCAGAAAGGTAAGCTGAAATCATGCCGGCATATTTGAGCAGTGGAGGGTGTAGCAGTTTGCAGTGACAGAGTTACCTTCAGTAAGCCAAACTGCTCATTCGCATGTTGTGAAATAAATTAATATGTTGCTAATGAAGACATACATTTTCATGAGGAAATAGCCGTTACTTTCAGATGAGCTCTGTCCCATCTATCTGTTTTGTTGGTTTAATATGCTTCACCTTGGTGACAGATTCCCTTTAACCAAACTATTTAGACCACCGCTTGTCCACTGTGTAGTTCTAGTGCTGGCAGTTGCTGTGAAGAACTGATTGGTGGGGGTCCTGGACACCTACTGATCTGATATCGATGACTTATCTGCAGACTGGACAACCACTACAAAAGGTTACAATAATAAAATAGTGATTTTATTTTTTAAAAGAAAAAGTCCTATTATATTATTGTAAAATGAGAAAAAAAGGGCAATAACAAACTAAGGTGGAAACAAAAAAAAGTGAAATAGACCGCTTTGGTTAAAATATGAGATATGATAGAGTAGTATTCGATCGAGTAAATATTCGATTGAATACTACCGTATTCTAAATACTCGTACTCGATCAAGTACCACTCGCTATTCGAATGGAAAAGTTCGATGCAGAACCAATATTGATTGGCTGAATGCTATACAGTCGGCCAATCAACACTGGTTCTTCTCCTACCTTTAGAAGTCTTCTCCGTGCAGCTTCCCTGCGGCGTCTTCCGGCTCTGAATTCACTCTGCCAGGCATCGGGCCTGAGCAGAGCCGACTGCGCATGTCCGCTTGTAGTGTGGGCATGCGCATTCGGCTCTGCCCAGGTCCGATGCCTGGCAGAGTGAATTCAGAGCCGGAAGATGCCGCGGGGACGCTGTACGGAGAAGACTTCTCAGAGGATCCAGCCCGACCCTCACTCATGGACTTGGTAAGTGTAATTTGATCGAATGTTGCCTACCCCTGAAACGAGCATTTTCCCCCATAGACTATAATAGGGTTCAATATTCGATTCGAGTAGTCGAATATTGAGGGGCTACTCAAAACGAATATCAAACCTCGGACATTTTACTGTTCGCTCATCTCTAGTTAAAATCATTTGTATACACTGTATGATAAGATGTCTGCTTTCATTTTATTTTTTGCCTAAATGTCAACTATGCCAAGTTATTATGTAACATAGCTGCACTATAACAAGCCATCATAAATCAGATTTGAAACCGCTTAGAAAAGCCAAATTTAGCAAAATTATGATAATTTGGGAAAATGTCAGCAAAGACATGCATATAATTTGTATCTCTGCAAACGTAATGATACTGATCTGACCATCATAAGCAAAAAAAAAGATTTCTGGCATTCGTGTAATGGAAAGCCATCTGTTCTCATTTTCACAAAGAATTTTTGCTTTATGCAACTGGACATTAGCTAGTGATTTTATTGTAAGTTTGCAACTTTGCAACAAAATAATAATAATGCATCATGTAGTGAATTTGTAAAACAAGAAGGCATCAGCATAAAATAGGTGATTTCAGCTCAAAGACCACTGCATATCTTTATCATGTTTGTGGTAGTTCTGTCAGTGTATTGAAAGATAAAACACTGAAATACATCTCTAGTGAGCAATATGTCTTGTATATGTGCAGTACATGTAAGAAAATGGGCTGCGTAGCAAATACTTCATATGCAACCCAGACATTCAGCTATTCAAAATTCTAGCACATTTATTAGATTTGTTGTGTTTCATTATGGAGGACCAACATGTCATGGCCCTTCTAATGGTCCTCCCGAGTGGTATTTGGCATAAGTTACTGGGGAAGAAAACAATGTAGTCAGATGAGTCAAATCGTGAGCTAGAAGACGAGACAAAAAATACAGAAACACTCAACGTGTGCAAAGGAAGGGGGGGGGGAGACTTCTTAGTACATTAAAAAAAAAAACCCATCTCTTTGAGCAGAAAATAAAGTTAAATTCTAAAAGTTTCTTTACTGCCAGTAGATAGACATATTGATTCATTATTGAGCTTAGTTTTAACATTAGATATCTGTATGCAATGTGCAATGTTCTCTTTAGTGATGCATTTGTAAAGAACCTCATCTTTTATACTCGTATCAGAATATCTATGACCTACATAA